>NC_091404.1:16589927-16892403 GCF_032191515.1 Phaenicophaeus curvirostris | reverse complement strand
GCAAAAGAATTGCAAGGGGTTATGCTATTTTAACAAGCTAAATAATACCACAAAGCGGTCTAGCAAGCACCAGGGCTGGGAAAACTGAGGAGGTGGAACTGCCCAGCTGGCAGCATAGAGCAATAATCTTCCAATCGTTAGTTTTTATGTGTACACATTGGGAAAATAATCAGGAAAACTGGAATAATCTATTCTCAAATTATTTCTTATACTAATGTCTACTTTTAAAGGAAATGACAGGTAATTGTCTTGAAACTTGCAATCGTATATCAAGTACTTGGAGAGTAATGACCTTAGAGGTCATGTTTATTTACACTGATTCTCATTAAGTATGATTGCAAAATTAATTTCTCAAATTGAGATGTTCTACTTCCTCAAAATTATTTCCAGGTAGCCTGTATACCCAGAAACATAGCACAGATGTCCTAGGTATTTAGTGGGAGATAGTTCTGTAGTAAACTGCACGGGTAGGTTTGTGAAGTAGTAATAGAGGCCTGTATGGGATAAAATTACTTAAGAGAATCAGTTGTTTACCTGAAAACTCTGGTATTCTCCAGACTCACCTAGATCATGTCTGATGCCAACACCCTGTAGTCCCACCTAACAAGCTGACTTTTAACACATTCTGAGCAAATGCAGGTAAAAACCTCAGGTTCGTGGCAGCCTGAAACCCATAAATGTCATCCAAAATGCAATACAATCTTCTGCTAGGTCAAGGGGTGGCAAAAGTACTATTTCACCTTATCAAACCACTACAAGTAATTGATGTCATCCCTCCCAATACCACCAAGTTAAAAATCTCCTAATTCAAAACTACTTTTAGCAAGCAAAGTTCTCCATTAGTATTCCAAACAAATCTGTATGACAACTGCAACTAGATGAGTGATGTGAATAATCAGGGAAGCTATTTTTTTCATAACAGCAAAAAGCTATTTCCCTTCCTCTGTGCTAGTCACGGTGGTGTTCCTGCAAGGGAAATTTAAAAGTTAAGTGTTCCGACTAATTAATAGAAATATCCCACCACTTAAATTACAGAACAAAAACAAAACACTCCTACAGTGATTGTTTCACCATTTTCTTGCCCCAGGGTATAATCTTTTCCTTAATGTGTAATGTTTTCATTACAGTCTGCAGTGGTGCTGCAGGTGGAAATGGTGCTTGCAGGGTCTGTAGGCTGCCACTATGGATCCCCTGCAGTGCACAAGAATGTTCACCAGCTGCAGGTCAGATAAATAGTTTATTCAGTGTGGGTAAAGTGTTCACAGCTGAGCTTCTTTTACTGCCACTTCATTGTCTAACTAGCACTGAGAACTGTACAGAGCTTTTACCATCTTCAGTTGTAACTCACTACTTCCAGAGAAGAAACTCTCAGGAGAAACATCCCTTAAGTACTCATACATCCCTACCAACCTTGAACATTAAAGTTGCTATTTAAAGTCAGATAAATAAATGTACATACACATACACATGGGGATTATTCTATCTCTTTGCTTAGAAAAATCTGTAAGGAGTAACCAAGAAGAGTCCCAAATATCCTATAGTTCTATTTGGCATACATAAAAATACTCCCTTAACATAAAGTGCCTAAAACTTAAACCCAGCGTGCAATACTTTTCTAAGAGTAGCTTCCACTAACGGTGTACCTTTCCATAGAGCACCATGACCTTAGACATCTAACAAATGAATTATGGAGATGGAATCAAAGATGAATCAAAACATAGACAGAATTTATGGGGCTGTCTGGGCAGAAGAACACTTTGTAACATATTATGCTACCTAGATTAAATTAGCTACAGTAGTGTAAGAATGGATGCAGGAAATTATGGTAATGTTATGGTAGAGCAGAACCTAGATAATTTGTTTTTCTGTCCTGCAGACACCTCAGATGTCTACCTAAGATGACAATTCTAAAGTAAATCCATTATGAATTGGGAGAGAGCATCCATGTATCTCCTTTAAGGAAATACTCATACTTCAGTCAGCTATACTTTTTAAATGTAGGATTTTATAATGGAGCCTAGAGTAGAGCTTTTACATTTTAAAGCTTATGATTAAAAACAACATTTTGAAACTGCGTAAAGACTTTGAATCATATTTTGGTACTTTTGCCTTTAGTCAGTTTAAAGGAAGCTTCTGTACATCCAGTGAATTTGAGGATCTTTTGTGTTTTGCAATATTTTGACCCAAAACTTAAATAAGCTGAATTATCTATATTTCTGTCCATGAGAGGTGAACTGACAGCCTGCCTTCATGCATCCAGAAGTAAGAAAGATTACAAAGACAAGAGTTTGTTCACTGAAGTTATGAAGCACAGAATTATCTGAAATTTTAACAAATTAAGTCACAAAGCAATCAACATTAGTGTGTACTTAAGATTTAGACAATACTTCTAGGCTGAATTAGCGTAGGATAACATGACTTCGGAATCCAGCATTTGCTCCAGCCTTGTACAAAATATTTTAGAACTACCTTATCTCCCAAATTCTGCCAACTTCCATCAGTTTTGAGAAGCAGTTTCTAATAAGTGCAAGATTAATCGCAGCCTATGTAGGGGAGTATAAATTATTAGGAACTTACGCCATTTTTAAGAAACACAGTACACAAAAATCTCACCCTTCACTTAACTGTAACAGGTTTTTAACACAGCACGAGGGATAAATGTTATGAAACAGTGGTAATACATGGAGCAAAAACATTTATCTTAAGACACAGATAAAATTTACAAAATAGGGTTCATGACTGGACAACTGACAAACTTAACTAGCTTCATACAAAACGTGTTGCTAAGATAGTTTTGCTGGTCATTTCATACTCATTGGACCAATGTGCTTTGTGCCCTCCATTACACAAAAAAATAAATTAGAGAGACAGAATATATTCAGCAATTCTAAATATCACCTCTGTAATGTCCTCTAAATCTAAAGTTTGCATAATGTAGCAATCAACTTCCTCTGATATAATTTATTAAATAGTGCCATCCAGTGGTGAGTCTCTTATCACAATGAAATGTTACCCATAAAAACCAAGCTAACACTGAATTCTTACCTTTCATGCAATTGTAGGGAAGAAATTTTTCAACAGATTATAAATGTTTAGCTTATACTTAAGCTGAGTTTTATACAAATACTAAATTCCTGATGCTATTTTGGCACATTTTATATTAGTTACAAGACAATCGTAAGCATTAATTCTCTACCAAAATCATCCTTCCAAACAGACACACCTCTGACTATTGACTCTTTATAGACCTGCAGAATCTAAGAAAGTACAGAAGAGTATTTCTATGCTACTTCTATGCACCTGAGAACCACCAGCAGCCTAGGAGCTCGTACCTCTCCCCTATGTTATAATTCTCCATAAATTGCCAGCATAAATCACAGTTCTTTTCAGGTAACGAAGACTTAGAAATTTCATTACATAGTGTAGCAATATAAATCTATCTGGCCACCTGTTAGAAATGCCTATCAAGGAACAAAGTGTACTTCCTTGAAGAAATTCAATGCAAATACCTTTGGGTTTTGATTTTTTTTTACCCCTTGAAATTTCACTAAAGAAACAGTAAGATTATACACGTCATGTTTGACAGGCAGAACTGCTGTACCCAGTTCTGTACGCAAAGAATTATGAGCAAAAGATACTCAGTGTTCAGAAACGGGCTTTGATTTCTGTATGTAAAGAGTTCAGATTAGTACAAGGAACAGAATATAGAAAACGATACACATTTCTAGTATCCAGATATCCATTAGGATTATTCCAGAAAAGGTGAAATGAACAGATTTGCTGTAAATAATCTTCAAAATGAAAAGTATCAATGTGCAGTACTAAAATCTTTTCAAATGGTAGCTCAACATAGTATTTCTTTTATTATAATCATAAAATAATGATGAACAGCATTTGGATATTAGCAGCTATTCAAAGTAAGAAGAAAGTGTAATATTCTTGTATGCTGACATACTTCATGAACAACAGAAGGTTCCATAACCTTTGTTATTGCCTTAATTTTTACTCCTATATAATAAAGATTATAGTGGAATTCAGTTCAACAAAGCCAATTCTTCACAGATACTTTGAGGACAGTGAAGTTTTAAATTACACAATAATATATTCAGAAAATTATGTACAGATACTTGGGACATAATTAGAAATAGTAATAATTAAGTAGATTTGCAGACGTTAACAAGTATATGAGTGAATTAAAATGGAGCTTTCTCATCACTAACAGCTAAATATGAAGTAAGACATAACAACTGGTTCTAACATGCATGGGGTTCTTTTGTTCAAGTCCATTCATGGCTGTTCAGTAAAGACTAGAGCAAGTAACAAAAACCCAAAACAAATAAACCCCCCAAACCACCAGCAACCAGGAAACCACTGAAAAAAAATCTTCCTGCCAGAATTTCATTTAAAAATAAACTTGATTAATGTTAATAAAAAGACTACTCATTAGCCTCCATTCACAGCAATGGTGACAACAATCTCTTTTCTCTAAAAGGTAACAAACTCATTAGTATTTTTACTGGCTCAGTTAGTAAGGCTCTTTAATCCCTATGTCCACAAGAAAAGCCTCAGGAATATTTTATTGATTAGCAGTTGTAACACAGATTGACAGATTTCTACGTACCATCTATATTAGGAGCCTGCTGAAATAAAAGCAGGACAAGATCCCACTTGTAACACATGCCATACACTCTGAATGTCCAAAACTTTTAAATACACATAAAGCACTGTTATTAATCAATGCACAATGATCCATGGCACACCTCCTGTTCTTACTGACCAAAAAGAATTGAACTCTGCTTCAGACTCATGGTGACATTATTGACACACATGCCAGTGGTGACGTTTCTAACTCACTACTTTGCAAGCCTGTAACAATTACCTGGCATTTCCAGAAGCTCGGCAGTGCCTACAAAACTTAATAGCCTGCAAAACTGAAACCTTGTGTGACCATTTTTCTATTTTATAATTTGCTCTCAGTTCAAATTATGATAACGTTTCAGTTTTAGATGAGAACATAGTCACACTAAAAAGATTTTTTAAATCCAGTAATAAACATCAGTTAAAGTGCTGAACTGAAGGCATCTAACACACAGCAGGCCTTAACACTGTGCAAGTCCAGCCAGCCTGTGGCTCCTGAACACAGTCAGGCATACCAGGAGTAGCAAATCTCCTCAAGGATATATCCCGGTATGCCTATGATGGAAAGTAGTAAATGAAAGGGCAGCTGGCTTTGGGGGTCTAAGATAAAGATCATCTCTTGCCTACCATATCCCCTCACACCACACTTTGAAACAGTTAAACACCTAAAACTGCTCTGCTAACTTTCCTGAACTTTCTTCACTTAATAAGTGAAACATCTTCACGACAAAGACATCACATAACATGCTGAAGTGAGCAAAACCATTGTCACATACTAGAAAGATCTGTGCAACCAAAGCATATCATACATGGTGAAAGCAGGAGATTTCATTTCAAATGTCTTTCTTCCTAGTTGAGTTGAAATTAAGAAGAAAAGTAACTTTGTGCTGAAAACTGTGGAGACATTCATTTTTCATTTATGTGCGTGTATGCATGTATGTGTGAAATACACACGCACAAAACCTTTCTGGATAAAGCATGAGGATTAAAACTAATATTACCTGAGAAAGTGAACATGCACCTAACTTTCAGAGGAAGACTTTAACACATTAAACCACTGTATTAATACTGCAGCTCTGTATCAGTTGAAATGCATGCTGCTTGACAGAGTTAGGACTTAAAAGTTAGAGAAATGGAAAAATTATATCGTTTCACCTACAGCTGCCTATGTTAAAATAGCAAACCTTACAGGCTGGCTGTTACTGTTACAGAGCAGCTAACAGCCCTGGTGACAATCCATTGACTTCTGCTGCAGTACAATTAAGGAATAAAGCATTGGCATTATGTGGATATCAAACGGTTTTCCCTTGCTTATTTTATAAGTCCTGGAGAATAAATTCCTCCAAGAGTGCCTTCCCCTCAATGAGGACTTTGCTCACAAAATAAACCAGTGTATGGCCACCTTAATGAATTTCATAATTTTATAAGCATGAGAATTTAAAGCAATTAGTTTCTTCTATCTGTGCCAATAGAATTAATAATGTATTAATTATTGTAACATAAAAGGCAGAATAGTATAACTCTTAATTAAACTCAAAATGTTGTTAAATAGTTATTCTAAAGAACATATCTTTTACTAATTAAAGTATTATTGTTAAACATTATAATTTCTCAAGTTATTTTAGACAAAAAGTATTCAATTTCCAATTAAATAATCAGTGGAACAGAAATAGTCAGATAGTAAAAGCTATTCAGTTTGGAAGTGGTCATGGCTAGTCAATCATATCTTTAAAAAGCAAATGCTTCTGCCCTAAAAATGAAATGGTTTTAGTACTTGATAAATACTCAGCAGCAGCACCTCCAGTGAATTTAGTGCTTTTACCCATCACTCAAAATCAAGAGGCACTATGTAAGTGTACTTAAAACTGGTACAGAACTGATAAACTATTTGAAGTTAGTCACTCAAATTAACTGTACAAGTAATTTTGTTGGACCAAGCAGATCAGTTAAGCAGTGATGTGCATAGAAGTGTTTTCCAGCTGCATGTCCTTCCTGCTGGTAGCTGACAGTAATCTGATGTATAATGAACGTGACATATAAAGGAGAATTGTTGTTAAATATTAACAGTTAACATTTCATAAGCGTGCACTTACTTTGTGAAGTCACTAAACAACAAGACACAACAAAAGGCAAAGGAAAAGTTTTCCTTGGAAAGACAAGTTTTCATAACAGCTTGATAATTATTAGTACCTGCAATCTTCCCTATCAGCCTCCTTTGTCAAACTAAAATCTAAGAATCCTCAATATCATGACCTCTCAGCAATGTGTTTGTATGTAATACTGGATCTTAGAGCAGCAAATTCCCTCATTTATCTTACATTCACTTCTGCCTATACCAAAGAGTTAATTTTATCTAAGAGTTCAACAGCACATTTAATACATACGTTTTCCAATTTTTTTTAAAATTTTTGAAGTCTCCTGTTTGCACTCTCAGAGATATCATAGATATACTCTTTATCTATAGGAGTCAATGATACTTTGACATTCATTAAGAAGAGTTGGGGCATCCAAAGTATTTTCGTGTGATGTTGCACTCCTCCTGCGAAGAGTTCATCGAGACCGCCCAAACCCACAGATGCTGTTACAATGTTCAAAGCGCAAGCTGCGCTTCTCCTGCCAAGTATAAGATATTCCCTCAATAATCAGTATCATGTTCCAAAATTACATAGGAGGCTTACTGAAAAACTTGCTGAAGGACAATAAATTCCTTATAGTTTTGGGATTATAAATACACAGACAACATTTCTCAGAGTTAAGAGTAGTTTCTAGACTTGGCAACTCTAAGTAATTAACACTGTCTCCACGTAAACTAGCACTAAACATTTCCTTGTATTAATGGTTTAAGGTTCATATGCTCACTCACCTTCAAGTCCTCAGAAAGAAGCCTTTCACTCATCAATCCTCATCTTCATTATCAATATATAAATTCTACTCCAGACATCTCTTTCTACAAATACTTTCTTTCATACAATTTCCACATACCTTTGGAGTATCTGACAGTTTACGAGACTGGCAGGTCCAGTTCCTTATGTGAAAATGAAATGATATCAGAGAGAGAATAGGTATTTCCAGCTGCCAGAGACAAACAGGTATGAAGATCACGCTCATTTCTTAGAGCTCTCATGAAGCAAGCCTAGGACTGGCCTCCTCTATTGCCAGTCCCTCTTATTTTGTAACAAAAATACAACATCAAATTTATTTGTTCTAAAAGTCAGTTTCTTACAGTGAGCTACGAGTTTTATCTGGATGCCAACACTGTCATGAAAGGCAAGATTTTGGGGATATAGTTCTGTACTACAGGTCTGAACTAAAGAGTGAGATGATTACTAAGTAGCATGATACTCACCTAGTGATACTAGCTTGTGAAAAAGGCGCTAAATCCCATTTAATTAGCTCATAAAGCAGCAGAAAGCAGATACTCCTGGATCAAGAGCTCTCTGTTCCTGCCTTGCCTCAGCTATCTCCATGTCATGTATCACTTCATGCTGTGCAGCCACCACCTTTCAATTCGTATTTCAAATTGATGATGGTATGATTTCAACTCAAGGGTTCCTTACCTTGCTTTATTGTCCTATAAGAGGAAGAGGAAAGAGTAAACTTTTTGAAACAGAATACCAACTGAGGCATTCAGCTCCTGTGAGCCACTGAATTGCATAAAATCTTAAAGCAGGAACAATCCTGCTTTGGAATACTTTTTCCATCATCACCAGATGCCAATTTCAAGCCTAACAATGCAGCAAGCATATGCTGTTTACCTGCCTTGCTTGTTATTATCTCTTGATGCCAAGAGGGTCAAAGGCTACCGCCACGAGAGGAAATGCAGTGCATTTTTTATTACCATAATGCATCAGACAATTCAGACTGAGCATTAAATGTAAGCTCGGGTACAAAAGGCCAGCAATTTTTAAATGCTGCTTACCACTTAACAAGTGTTTCTCATTTTGACTTGGCAATACAAACTAAACCTCTGTAGTCTAAGTAAAAGAAAATCTTTCTATATTATTTCAAGACAATTATTTTGATAAATACCAAAAACTCCATCATACCTACATGCAAAGCTACTTGATAAAGAAACTTAGAGGGCACTCATCCAGTGGAATATCCCTCACTGTAAGAACATTAGGTTACAGACTTCCTTGTTCCTTATCTTTTCCCCATTGACATACAGGAAGTTATATTCTGAGAAAAAGCAATCCTACTTTTTTTCCTCTTCAAAGATAGACCATTTCTCTCTTTAGGTAGCCCTTAACAAGCTGATCATATCTAAATGGAACACCGTGCTTTAAACCCTAAAGAAATGGTCAGATGTGCCAAGGTACCATTAAACACAGAGTTATCATCCGAATTTTCCTCCTGTTCTGCAGCCTAGGGCGAAGTCTGTGTGTGGTAGTTTCATATGCCATCTACTAATTGGTGGTAACTCAACCGGAAAAAAAGCAGCATTACTTCCCGAAGGACAACAGCAGGTTACTTTGATTTTCCAAGTAGGTCATTCACTCTTCAAATGAAGAATGACCGACATTCAGAAGTTACTCTAATACAGCAGTGGCAGCTGTTGTCAAGAATGTCAGCTTCTCCCAGCTTTGCAATACCTCAATGACATTTTATACCTGCCTTGTTTTGATCTACTGCAGATTTAAAATGATTTGGCACATGCCTTTACATGCCAGTACTTTCCCACTGGGATGTCACCAGTCACCATTACTTACAACTTTGTTACATCAATATCTGTCAGTATGCAGCGTAAAAAAGTTTATATTTTCCACTGTTGGCTATTACTTCCTGTGTTTCTAACTTTTAATCAGTAAATCTACTTTTCCATCACACACTGTCAGAATGCCTTAATGCGCACACTTTGACACATAAACCACAAAATTATGGAAAAAGCGACACATAGAAATACAGTTATGTCAACATTCATATATTTTGTTCTGTTGTATTTCTGTATAAAAAAGCTATTTCAACTCTTCTAAAAATTTAGCAGCATATTCTCCACCTCCTGATCAAAGGTCTTCCCAGAAAGAATTGTACAAAGAGGTTTATAACTGCAGGAAAATGAATGTAGAAGAAGTCAGGTGCTTCATCCCTCCAAAAGCCAGTTTAATTTGGATAGCCTTGCTATTGCCATAATGGTCTAAGTACATAAACAATCCCCAGCTTTTTCAGCTTGGATTTTTTCTATGTTATGCAAGCTGGAAATTTCAGTATCTTCCATGATTTACTTGAAATGTTGCTCATGCAAGAAGTTGAGCACAAACAAGACCCAACTTCTCTGAAATTCTCTCAGGATCTGAAAAAAGGTCTGCGAGATTAAAAGCTTTCCTACATTTTTATAATTATGGCAATTAGTCTAACAAAACTTAAAAACTCTATTATAAATTTTGTTTAATTTGCAGATACACACATACTCAACAGAATATTCACCTTTCTGCATCACAACAATCCATAAAACAGTTTAGTCAGAGAATAAATTACTGTCTAAATTACCGATCGTTATATTTTGCATTCAGGTTCATGTCACAGATATTGCTCTTTATGGATTAGTGATACCATTTCTGTAAGGAATAAGTACCAGTAAATCGTCTTAACCTCAAAAAAAAATCATCAAGTAATCAACTTTTTTTTGCCATTATAACAAAACATCCAAACTGGAGAAAGTCTCAAGCAATAAAATCCAAGTTCTATCCAAACTCCAGCCTCAGGGTTTTATTTCTGCAAGTATGAAAACTATGAACACTTCTATTTTGATAAACTACCATTTTCTAAGTACACTGAAGTTTACAGTTACTGAACTTCAGCTTGAAGTTCATCCACAGGCTGATTAATAACAACTTCACTTCAAATCTGAATTGAAGTAAACAGATTTAGGCATGTAATTCATATAATTTTGCCCTATTCTTTAAAGAAGGTCAGCTGGTTTTGAAGATCTCAGAGCTAAATTCATGTATGACAGTTGTTCTAACATGCTTAAATTAAGATTTAGGGATAATTGCTAATAAAAGCAGCACTTTGCTGAGAAGGTCCTTAGCCGATCCACTCTTGGTTTCTAACTCCTGCCATTGTCAGTAATCCATGAAACAAGGGTTCTCCTCCCACTTGTTGTGGTATTGGAGAACTTATTTTTTTGTGTACACAATAGGATACTAGAGTTGCACTGGATACACTAATTTCACTCCTGTGATCAAGTGCTGAAATAGAAAAGCTGTCAATTGAAACAAATACCTGCTGAAGTTAGTAGATGGTGCACACATAAGCTTTAATATACGTTCTGCAGGTGACAGAAGGTCTACAAAAAAAAATTAGTAAAAAAAAAAAGCTTTTGCAAGTACTACGTTCACTGTAGTAAGAAATTCTTTGTGCGCACTGAATTCAGACAAAATTCAAACAGAACAGAAAAGTCTTGCTTTTTGTAAAAGGGGTCACTGATTGACTTAATCCTGGGACAGCAAGCTAGTTCCCTTGCGTACATTCTGACTAATCAGACTTGATGGCACTGAACTATGAAAGGCTGAAAAAGGAAAACTCCCAACAGCTGCTATTTGAGCTTATTGACTTGTACTAATCTTTGCTATTTCCAGAGCGTATTAAGGAAGATTCTGTTACTCCGATACACGGCTATCATCTTGACATAAACTGCATTATGTTTCCAAGAAAGAAGCTCTCTTCCATAAAACGACACACAGCAAGCATCTTAAAAAGCAAGCAGATTTTGCCCTTGTCCCCAAACTAGCACCTTATAATAGTCCTGCTTCCTTTGCTAGCTAGCTGATACATTCTTGCAACATTTTAATTTCTTTAATTAAGCCTTGTGTAATTTCCACTACTAGTCACTCTTTTGCCATATGATGACAATGATTCAATAAATTTTTGGAACCATGTTACTGTCCCTTCAAATACATTAAGCAACCATTAACACTCAAATGGCTTGAAGCTCAAAGGGCACTTAAATGTAGAACACCGATGAATTCCACTTCTTCCAAAGTCTTAATCTTTCATTCAGTATTCTTGGCGAACCCCCCTACCTAAGCGAGAGCTATCTACCAGAGTCAGAAAAGCAAGAGGATCTCAAGAGTTATGGCTTTAAAGTAATTCAAAGCTCTTTTTCCAGGGTGATGTACAAGTAAATTTTTTCTTAATTCTTCCTATGTCTACCTTCATAATTTCGAGTTGTTCTACAAAACTGCTATGCTGTTTAACAAAGATTATATACTCATTCAAAGCAAAGATCCATTAAAATATATTTATAAGAAGTCTGCATTAAAAAGATTATGTTCTGATTTTCTAGCAGCTTTTTAAACTGTTATGACAATATTCTTCCTTAAGAATGGTAATGAAATGTTAAAGCTCTGTGAAGGCTTCAAAACTTATTTTAATTGTGTGTGCATGACTGGTAATAGCTTCCTCTCCCTCATAACCCTGTACATGTAATTTGATTATCTTAAACCATGAAGGACAGTAACCTTTACTTCATCACACGTTAAAAATATCTGGCAAAACAAACTCATAAATAATTAGATCTCATCGAGACATAACTAATTCCTGACACACTACACTACTGATAATTGAACTTATGACTAATACTGAGAAAGAAATACTGTGTGAATGATTTATGAAAAAAGCTAAAGAAGATATCCGCATGCAATTCTTTCATTTCCTGGTGGAAATAAAACTATTCCACATTTTTAATAATACATTATTTCATATCCTGTAAGATATTCCCCTCTGATGCTGAATACTAGTAATGTTTATAATATTTTTCCAGCACACTGTTTTTAAAGCTGTAATACCAACTTGGTATTTTCCTCCTCTCTTTCACCAAGGCCTTTTTTCCCCAACTGATTAATTACCACAAGAAAATCTGGTGACTCCCTGCATGATGGGGGACTTGAGAGGGCGTGAGGGGAAGGACTTCAGCTTGCACGATGAGGGAGCTGACATGGCTCACCTTCAAGATTAGCCATATGAGAGACCACAGGTCAGTACCGATGGGGTTTGTGCATCAAACCTTAGCTTCTAGCTAGTAAGAACTCTTTTGCATGCAGTACCACATTAACCCTCTCACAACCACAGGCATCTGCCAGTTTCCTGGAATGTCTGGAATGAAGAAATGGCCTAACTAATGAAGCCTCTAAACATTGCCCTTGGCTCATGCTTCAATCTCCCACCAGACTAAATACATAATCTCAGTACACATTCAGTTCAAAAACAAACTCTGTGACAATCTTACAGTGAACTGCATCTAATTGATCTAATATGGTAATTAATTTATGGAATTCATTGATTTTTCCCAAACATTGCATCAAAGCTGGGTCTATAATTAATGTGTCTGCTTAAAGATAATTTCTGTTTTTGTGAATATAAAAATATATGCAAAACCAAAGGTAGAACAGCTCCATAAGGCACTGTCTTCACTAATTACCTTCTAGCAGCTCTTGACAAACACTCTGTGAGCCAGTTAAAGCATAAAAATTCACAATTTGGAATATTTTTAAAGTTCAGAAACTAGATATGATCTTGTAGCTAGCCGCCTGTGCTCATTAGACGCATTATGATATAGCTTTTTTTTTTTTAAGTATTCACTGTACATACTTTATACTACAAAATACTGGCACTAAAAAGTAAGCACGAAACAAGAGATGGCTAGAAATCAACCTTAACTACAAGTTAATGTGAGGTCCTATTTACTATATGCACACTCTTTCCAAAGGAGCCCAAATACTGCAAAGTAAAATGCAGCAATGGAATAAACAGTAAGGGGGAAAAATCGATTTAGGTGCATAAACATAAACACATACATCTTCTCCACTTCAAATCTATGGGTTTTTTTTTTCCAAAAAGATTGCTCACAGGATAGATGCCCCAAAATTCCTCTCAAGCTGAAAAAGACTCCCTCAAAGTATTTCTTTTCATCCCCTAGAGGAGAAGCAGTTTGCAGTTCTTGGCCATTCATTTTCAGAAGCTAAAATATCTGCACGATTCCTTCTGAATGCCCTCAGAGAAATCTTTGAGAAAACTGGAATCATTTGTTTTGCTCTTCGTGAAATGACTTCTCCTAAGCTATCAGAAGATTCAAAGAACTGAAAAGAGGCACTACTAAAGCTGTTTTTGAACTTCGCAGTAACTGTGTATCAATACCACTTGCCATTCTAGTGCAGTCTACCACTGATTTCATCTTGGAAGGAAAACAGAATGAAAAGAGACTGCTATGGACACAGGGGGACTAGATGGTTTCACTTGAAACCATTACACTTGAAAAGCTACTCAACTGCACCATCACTAAAAGACCAACAGGTGGAGGAACAGCATTTTCTAAGACACGCAGCCTTCCAACAATTCTGTATAATACAGGAGAGCTACACCCTTTTGTCAACCTTAACTTCTTTCTGCAATTCATTTCCTGGTATTCCATAGAGGAAAAAAAAAAAAGCATCCGTCATATTTTCTGTCCCAGCACATATTTATAAGGTGTGTTGCATTAAACATGCAGTAAATGCTGTTTCATTTATTATAGTAAACTTAGCAGAAAACACAGAACTTAACTGCACAGGGCAGGAGTCGACTATACGTCACACTGAATTTTTCAAGAAGTCTGAATTTTTCAAAAGTCACCCAAAACGAGCTGTCTTGGTTTTTATGGATGGCACTGAATGAGCAAATGACTTTTTCATAATAATCATATACTATTTAAAGACCACATATCATGTACACTTCAGCAAAGCTGTGGGAAACAGAATTAAAAACTCCAAATAAGGAAAGGGAAATCTAACTTGCACTTTGAATGTCTGGAGACAATGGAAATAAGAGTGAATTTTAATTCATGTGGTTTTTTTCAGTGTATACAAAGAAGCATGGAAAGATCCTTAATTTATTTCTTCTTACAGCTTAGTGTAAAGGTAAATAGACTATCCATTAGGTTTAAAATTGTATTTCCCCAATTCCATTGGATATCCAAGACCTTATCATCACAATATTGGTTAAAGTATGGCAGCAGTAAATGTCATGTCTGTCAAGCTGTACTGTTCTGAGCCAATCCATGTAAGATTTACTCTGAGTAAATGTCAGTGCTATCGAGAGCTCCCAGAAAAAGCAGATTTTTCTTTACAGACAAGCATTTAACAATAAATTGTCTGGGTAGTACAACACCAGCAAGCTAATGACTGGGTCTTGCTTCCTGGGATGATTTGAAAGATGTTACACAACTGATTTTTCGTCTCAAGGCAGTTTTCACACTCTTAAACAGATCCCTCTCCACCACTCCAAGATTACATTCACCAAATGGCTGCATATCCTGGCCTGTATGTGTTTCTACCTACTTCAATATGCTCCTTGGAGACACACTTTGCCAGTAACCTAAAACAGGAAAGTTCCACACAGCAAGTTCAAAGCTTACACCAGCCAACCTCTTATCCCACGGCAAAGCCTGTCCTTGGCAAACACAGGAACTGACTGGCTGTGCCAGACATGCAGCATCACTTGGAGCTGAAGAGAAACCAGAAAGATAAGCTAAAGCTGGGAACTGCCCTCTCAATGATTGCCATTGATTGCCTGCCTCTTCTAATGAGCAGCCTCCCCAGACATGATCCATAGAAAGTTATATTCATTACTTGATCATTCTCCTGTCATTGCCCAGTACGAATTCTCACATACCAGACAGGTTGAAAGCTTAGCTAACTGGTTCTCTGTTACTTGTTTATCTTAGCTGTAAGTAAATATCCCTGGGTTTATCAGGTTTATGTTGTTTTTAAGGCCTGCCTCTAATCCTTATACTTACAGGTTCAGTCTAAGTTCCCAGCCCCTCCACACAAGCTTGGCAGGAATCATTCTGCTGCTTTTCAGTACCATTCCAAGTTGTTCTCATGTGAATGGAAACCGCCTTCATTTATTGATCTCCATTGCTCCTGGTCTAGGATACGTTCTATGCAGCACTGACAAGTGACAGAACCTGAATACATTGAACCATTTAAAATTAAAACAAGCTCCAGAAAGCAGAAATAATTCACCACTGTCACAGACTGACTGCTTAATCTACTTTGTGGAGGAACTGTCCAGTTAAACTGAAAAAAGCAATCAAAATTACCTCTTACACAACAAAGTCTCATTCTAGATACAGGTTTTGTTCATGAATTCCTACGCAAGTTGTCTTTAACCATGAATGCATTTCAAAAAAGAATTTCTATGTTATCCTCAGTTTTTTAGCTCCTTGAGGCAAACAGAAGATGGCCACAAAAAGACAGAGAAAGTAGCGCAGGCAAGAACCTGAACATTAGGACCTTAATCCATACTAGCATCCCAAATAGCACAAGACATCTCCACAGCAGGTAGTAATAAAGAATCTGCATAAAGGGAAAATGCATTCATCTACTTCCAAATTACTTCCAAATTGCTTCTAACTTACACTGTGACCAAAGGAAACAAACAACCCACTTGTACAGTTAGGATCTGGATTGTGTGTGCTGACCTGCTCCATGAACAGTAAGGTTCCCCTCTGCCTCTCAACCCCCAGTTATTTAAAAGAGCATGAGACCTCTCAATGCTATCACAGTAGGAACAAAACTGCAAGCAACTGACAGTATCGCAGCTGTCCGAGGTTGTATTACAGTAAAAGTAAAGCTAATGCATAAACTCCATCTTTTCTTTTGAGAAAGAATCCACCTGCAGACTACACTTGAGGATTGGCACTTTAGTTTCCATTTCTCAGACATTCAAAGGACTAAAAGAAGAATCTCTTTATTAAAAGGTCTTTTTCTTTCCCCTGTCTCACAGCTTTATGTCTGTGTCCTTTGAGGAAGAAGAAGGTCCAGCATCTTGGGGTTTAGAGGAGTGTGTCCTTTGAGGAAAAGACAACCCACACCTCTGGGGTTCAGAGGAGTCACAACAAAAAGTCCTGTTTCAGGTTATAAGAACTTATTCCATGTAAGAGTTTGCTAGGAAGGCTTCTTGTTAGCACTATCTGGCAGAGAGCAGTCAAGCACAGAAGGAATTTCACTGAGAGCTCAAACAGCAGCTCTGTGCCTTGTCTGAAAACTTGAGCAGGTGGTAAAAAGTGAAAACAAGGACAAGTTGAGCAGGCTTCAAATAGACACGATTCCCTGTCTTTATGGGGATACTGTAAAACTACATCGTCAGCAAGGTAACCTGTCATCTTATGAAACTTTACAACAGAAATCACTCCAGGCTCTAGGGCTGCTTCTTCCACCTTCGCTTCTGTAGAAAAATATATATATATATATGAATTTTGTAATCTGGATGGTGCTAGCATTGTGGCATGAGCAAACCTGGAATCTCCTTACACTTTGTGGCTGGCGTGATGCAGGATTTAACATTTTCTTTGCCAGGGGAGAGAGTGCTGCCTGATGAAAACCCACACTTTCTTGACTGCTCTATGCACACGCTCCCCCCCTACTTCAGTAGAACTTTATCACATAAGCTGTTCTGGATATAGTTTGAGCAGATGAACAGGATTTCTGCTCTCAGGCATTAAAGATCCCCTAGATCCAAGGCACACATTACTACAATGTAGTTTTCCAGGTAGATCCGGACTTTCCATACCCCTTCTGAGCACGTGGTGTACTTCTGTATATAGATTAGAAATCCTTGTGTCACTCTGTGCCTCAGCCTGGATCACAGTAACTTGGAAAAGGTAATCTTTAATCCAGACAGCTGTTTCCAATTATATAGAGTACACCCTATTTTGCTTTAAATGTAATTTCAACTTCTTCATTGTTGGTCTTTCTTTTAAGCTATGAATACTAAGTAATTACTCAAAGGTTTATTTATTAAAAGATAATAAATTACCAAGTGGTATTTTTCTTTTGGCCAGTCACCAGCTACAAAGTTCAAACACCATCAGTCAGGACACAAAAATAATAAGACTTACACTTATACATTAAAAATATTTTTAAAACCTGATAATTTTATTTGTTACCTGGTTTCTGAATAGTAATCCTTTTTTATTCTAGTATTACCTCTTATTATCTCTAAAGAATGTCAAAACTTGCACTAAACTTTCCCCCAAACCTTGAAATATTTTACTGCCATCCATACCAACTGCGTGCAGGTGACTAATAACATTCTTGGGGGATAAGAAAACCTAAGTAACATCAAAGGAAAGATCTGTAGTGGATGTCTTATGGGGATAAGCATCAAATAGCTGGGTAGTTACTCTGCTGTGGAATTTTTTTTTTAAAACAAATCGCTTTCTAATATGCAGTTCATAATCTCATAAAAATGAGCAGGGCCTAAGTTAGTCCCAGAAAATATAAAGTTTGAGAAGAGGGGGTGAGACTGGAGAAAATTTTTTATTCAGATGACTGTAAGCACCTAGTACAGAAATCCTTCCTCAAGTCTCTCCACTTCCCAGTAGATTATGTCTGGAAGTGATAAAACACCATCAGTGGAAGATGAGACATTCTCTTGAGAAAGAAAGAAAAAAAACCCCAAACCTTTGATCTCCCATCTGTAAAAAGGACAAGCGCTCTGGCCTGACTCAGTCAGCTCTGGGCTCAGTAAGTCCAGTTATCATTACTCATAGCTTGTTCAAGATCCAAATCTACGACTACAGTGGCTCAAAGTTTTGCTTTAATAGTATTTGGGCTTACTGATGCTCCTTAAATGCTCCACAGAAATAACTGCAACAGTTAGAAGAGTGTATTTTGCTTCTATGCCCTGCTGCTGCACATTTGCAGCTGTCAAGCATCAATCGGCATAATAACCGAGGAAAATCTGCTATAATATAAATACAATGCTTGCACTTCGGCAAGTCCACAAGCACCTAATTTACTTTCAAGGGAGAGGTAACTGGACTGCGTGGACAAAAAGGTATTCCCCTGTCTTTGTTTTAGATTAATTTATTTAGAAGTCTAGTAAGTCCAACAGGTGTGCTTAAATTCTCATCATCTTTATGATCACCTCAAGTTCCTTATTCACATTTTTAACACATACTCAATCTTGTACACATCACTCAAAATTCTCACTCATCCTTATAAGTGAGCTGTGAAGGTCTGTCAACTCACTGTCCGTATGCAGACACTATTCCACAGCTCTGACAATTCTTTTCATAATGATCTTTACAGACACTATATCCATCTGCAACAGAAAGCTTACCAGCAAGCAGTGAAATTTTTTAAATGTCTACATTGACTTCAGAGGCATATTTAGCAACAGGTTTCCAACTCCCATTTTCTACACAGTACATAAAAATAACTGACATGAAAATTGTTAGAAAATCCAAACATGAAAATTTGTCTACCACTCATTTCCAAGCACAGCTAGCTAGTTAACAATAATTTAAATAACCTTTAAAAGTCAAGGAATAGATGTGGCAGAAAAGACAAAGTCCCCCTTCACAGAAAATTTGTGTTACTACTTTAGTAGCTCGTTTTTGGGGTGTTTTTTAAGGATAATTTATGCTACCCTTCAGACTCCCTGTTTCTCACAATTTTCTCTCTTAGATAGGTTTGCCTCAAAAACTTGCTATGACACAGAATTCTCAGGGCCTTGTACATGAAAAGTTCTATAAGTCAAGATGTTTCAAAGAAAACACTTCAAACTCAACAAAACCCACACTTCCCAGAAGAAAAAAATGTTTTGCTGAAGAAATATCTGAATGGCCTTAGATACAATAATATATTTTTCTGGTGTAAAGTAATGCAACTTAGACTGATAATCTTTGTTATTCTTCATCTCTACTATCCTTTTTGTTACTGAACATATACCTTACCCTAAAAAAATTTATATAAACGTCCAGTGTTAGCGAGCAAAGAGACAACTTCAAGGCACAGTGACAGACAAACTGCCTGATAGGATCCATGCCTTTTCTGTGTGAACACCTGAATTTAATTTCATATACGTATAAAATAGAAGTTGCTGACATCTTGACCAAGAATATAGGTCATTCACAGTAGATCATGCACAGGCTTATTAATAAATGATTCATCCTATCCTGCTTCTTTTCAAGTTAATTTAGAGGTATCAGGGAATAAGGCATCTACATTCAGTAAACCCTCTTTTTTTGTAATCTTACCTTTTTGCAGAAAGACTGTCCCATCACAGTGCCACAAGGTGATACTCTTAACATTGAAGTTGCCAGTAGCAACAAGTAAATAGAGTTAATTATCTGGTTTAGTTCATATTGCCTTTCATTGACATAGGTTCTAGTTCAGACTTCAACAACTTGTTGCCTGAAGACTCAAAACTGCAGTCAACCTTATGGATTTTCTTCTCTTTAAAGTTTCATCTTTGCTCAAGTATCAGTCAGGAAATCCATTGCAATTCCTGAACTCTCAGGAATTCTTTTCTTCCAGTGACTTTCTGAAAGACCATCAGTTGTTCTGCAGAAACTAGACATACTTTCCTATATCTTGTGTTATCTGTAAAGATTTGCTTACTGTGGATCACTTTTTAATGTGAAAACACCATTTCCTCTGAGAGACAAGAGAAGTGAAGCTCTGACAGGTTTGCTCCCCAGATACAGGCCATCAGTTCTGGTTCTGTCCCATGGCCAGACTGTATCTTCCTGAGACTTGACAGCTCTTGAGAAAAGGAGAGGTCTTTAGTGTCTTTCAAATATTTTTGTCTCTACCGGGCTTCTGCTAAGGACAACACAGCCTTCAAAGACCACATTTTAAATCATAATTACCATCTACTACTGCAATGAGATTAACTGCTTAGTTTACCCAAAATCATTCTTCCTTTGGCTCTGTAACTTAATATTTTATTGTAACTCATACCGTACCACACAAGAGAAAGGGATGAGTGTTTAATCGCAGGATGTATTTGTACTTCAATATTCAAGTGTAACCCTCACATTACACACAATCTTCAAACTATTCAGACTGGAAATTGAAGAAAACATAGTAAGTCATTATTTTTAGAGCTGTTTGTGGATATATTGTGACTTTAGGCATTGCAGACTTCTTTCCCTGAAAAGGTCATATCATTCTTCAGAAAAAAAAAAAAGAACAAAAACCCTGACATTCCTTTTATTTCTTTGTATATCACTATTATAAAGCAGGTCTGAAGTGAGAAACTAGCCAAGGTTTCAGAACTCCAGTAGAGACATCTTCCAGTTAATCTGACCTCTTTTCCAACAGTAAAAACTCAAAAAAATTTAAGACTTCAGACATGCCCTTGATTTGTTATAAAGGGCACATTCTGCTTTTGAAAACAACATCAGTTCGGATAACTCCTAAAGCTTTCTGCAATAACAGCACTCAAGAAAAAAAATATATCAGGAATTTTATATCTATATTGTTAACTCTTGAGATTCTCTGGCTGCTTTAAGAGTCTTGTTTAATTACACTGGATGTGTGAAAGCAAACTTGGCTGACTGACAGAAGCTGAAGGCTACAGTTTAATATTGGTCAGAAAAGAAGCAGATACTTTTAACTGTGATTCAATGTAGATTCAGACTTTTATCCAGTGAAATCTGTCTCCGAGGGGTAGAAACACAAGGGGAAGATGACTCCACCTCTCCTTCAAATGTAGTTCTTACAGTCTCATATACCTTACCATAACTTCTGTAATTTGTAATCTTCAGTAAGCAGGACACACACATTCCCGGCTCATGCTGAGCTTGTCATCAACCAGCGTGCCTGTTGTCCTTCTTTTCTGTATCAGGATATTCCATGTCCTTCCTTCGCATGCTACATGTGTGAACCAGCTGTATCACAAAGCATGTACAACTCCTCTGGAGTGAGCTGGAGAAAGTCCAAAAACCAAACTCTGCTATGAAGAACAGTCTTCCTAATTCAGGAGTCAGCTAGGCAAGTACTTTATTTACACAGTTGTGTGTCAGTGGGTAACAGTTCTGAATATTCAAAATACCCTATAAATTACTCATTCAGATGGTAGATTTTATCTCCTGGAAAATACATACACATTTACCTGAAAGAGATCACAGAACCACAGAATAACCAAGTTGGAAGAGACCCACCGGATCATCGAGTCCAACCGTTCCTATCAAATCATATCAAATCCTATCAGATGACGTCCTATGATTCAGTTCTGTAAAAGACTGACATAGCTAGTTGATTGCTGTCTTAATAATAAAACAGAAAAGAAGAAACAGCATTTCAGTGCCACATGTACTCAAATAAAAGTGTCTAAAGCAACATTCAGAAGTACAATGGATCGAATACATAACAGTCAAAAGTCAGCATATAGTAGTGAGACTAACATGGTGAATGCATAATGGTAGCTATAGCACTAACACCTGGATCAGACCAAGAACACTAGAATGAAAAATAAACACACTTAGCTTAAACAAAACACAAAAAAAGTCATTAAAAATGTAAAGGTAAAATGAGTAAAAGAAGATACAACCTCTACTGTTTCTTTTGGAAGAAAACCAACAGTTTACTATTTCCAAAAGTCAAAACCAGCAGTCCACGTATATTGTTTTTTTTCTCTCTCAACAATTTCCTCTGTTTTTCTGCATAAAGGATATGCCATTGTGCTCTCTGCTACACTTATCAGCAATTTTTCAGTTTTACCACTGGCACACATGCAGTCTGTTGTAGGCCTCGCTGTTAAACTTGCATCTAAACTAATCGTTTCACTCCTTCAGTGACATCTGAGAACTCAATAAAAAGCACTATTTATTTGAAGTTGGGCCACAAAGAGTATAAAAATCCCAACTGTCTAGTAGAAACATTATACTTGCTATTTTTCCAGAAACATAGATACAGTGAATGTAAATACTTTTAAATAGAGAAACAAGAAAAGATAATATCATTTATCTTTATATAAGGATAACTACACAGTAAGCTATAGATAGACCTTTAAGCAGAATAAGCAACATAAATTCATATATAATCTGTAAGTTTACATTCTAAGCTCCGGAGTCTTTTTATGTCTTCCCGGTTCAACATCAGAATTTCCAAATACCAAAAACAATCTACTCCCCTTCATTCCTGATATAATTGCAACCATTAAATTGAGGTCTAACTGCCTGCCTACCTGAAGGACACCTGCACTGATACAATAAGGCTAACAGCTCTGCAGTATAATAAAGCTCCAATTTATTCACCCACAAAAGCAATATGCTCAAAACTGCCTTATTCTAGTAACAAGCCTGAAAATGACAACACTAAAAATGGCCTAATCTTATCAAAATGTGCTTCCCAGTGTAAAAGACTTCTCTATTCTACTGCTGAAGTTCTGGTCAAACGAAAAAGAAAAGCCATCCATCTGCCCCTTCTTTCACCTGAGACACTTTCATGCCTCTCTGCTTTTGGCCTGGAAAGCCAGGAAACTCTACTCTCATGTTCCAAATACATGTCCTAACTATCAGTTTCTGTTCAGTTTCTTAATCTTTCTTGACCTATATCTCCCATATAATAAAAAAATAAAAAACCCCTCACTGGAGGAAAACCTAATTCAGACACAGACAGTGGTTTCAAGAGAGACGACTATTACAGACTATATGTAAGACTGGACAGAAATACTACTTATCTCTCTTTTTGACATGAAAAGAGCAAGCCATATCAAGCAAGCTTTACAATTCTGTATATGGTAGGAAAACATTTTTCCTGATTCATCTTTGTTGTTCTGTACATAGATGTTGTTAATAATATGTGACCATGAAATTCTTGACTCCCCTTCAAATTTAGCCACATAAATTTTTAGTAAGTAACGTATATAATGTATTAGATATTAAACTACACATTAGCCCCTAGATCTTACTATATTGTGCAAAATTATTTTAGCTACTTATCAAGGTGATATCTGCGGCAATCTCATTTTTCTGAAGCACTCTAGAAAGCAAAATTTCCCATGCAAAATGCATGGAAGGACCTTGTCATTGCCCCCAATCGAAAGGGAGTAAATAAATTAAATGCTGCCATAGAAATACATCTCTTTCCTCGTATGTATATAAATAAGGAACTTCTGCTTCAAGGTGAATCCTCAGAAATCAAGCTTGTCATTCCTTACTGACACAAAATAGGTTAAAGGACAACACACATAAATAAGCCTTTGTCTTCCTTCTTTAAAAGATGTTGCATTTGCACCACTTACACACTACTAAATTCTGTTTCTTTAGAGACAAAGAATACATGCTGCCATACAGGTTCTCAGCTTTTATATCTTTAGTGTTCTTGCTTTTACGCCCTTACTTACTAGGCTGATCTTTTGAAACAGTGGGATGAGTGTACTCTAAACCAGACACTATGTTATTTTAAAAAGACTCACATCAGTAAACAGAAGCGTACTATGAACATTGAGAATTACTCACATTGTATAGTCCAGCTGAAAAAACACCAAGACAGACCAACCCCTCACCACTCAAAAAAACAAAAAAAAAACCCACCAAAAAACCTCCAGCAGTACAAGGATAAACCTCTTTGTGAATAAATCAAACACACACAATTGGGCCCAAGATAACTGCCACGTCACATGGCAAATGAGACAGCCTTAATTAATTACCTGAATTCAAATATAAATTTATGCTATTTTAGCTTTGGAGTCCAAAGACAAGTTCAAAATACTTCAAGACAGGTGTCTTAAAAGGACAAAAAGTATTCAAAAGAAATGACAGTCCTCTGCAAACTCACCCATCACAAGGAATGGCACTGCATATTGCATATGAATTGTTTAGCAAAATGCTCTGTCTGGATAAGACTGAAATCTGAAACTCTTATCCAGCAATACATTACTGAGTGCTAATAAGTACAGACTAATACATATTTGGCAGTGAATTAATACTTCAATCGAAGTTTTAGTCACTTGCATCTATTATTCCAAAATGCATCAATACTGTCAAATACTGGAAATTGCAGTATCACCAGTAAAGCGTACCAATCCAAAGCAATAATTAAAACTTGAGGTGCTTCCCAATCTGCTTTAGACAGCTTCCTGTGTGGTTCTGGCTTTATTTCTCTCTTAGTCTGAAAAATTTCTGATGTTCCCTGCTGGAAATCATTTATCAGTTTAATGAACACATTCAAGGAAGGCTAACCATAGGGGTGGAGGAGGGATGATATGATTCCTTTGTTACTCACACAGTAAAACCACCCATCTTTCAGCAATTCTGACAGACTCCAAACATTAAATTAACTGAAAGGAAAACCTCATTTTGAACTGTGCTTTCCCATACATATCAAACAGTCTGTGAAATGCCTTAGATTTTATGTCCAAACCCATTAAACACATTGGAAAAAAAGTACAGAAAATTCATGGTTGAATATGTGCTCACAGAAACCTTCCATACTTTGTTAACTTCATAGCTAAATTGATCCATGGGGTGCAAAGCAATGCATTGAGCAAACTAAATAGCACGGCGTGGCATAAATGGAAAAGCAAACCAAGGGAAATATGAATATTCAAAAGGACCTTAAGATGTAAACTGGTTTCCCATCTAGCTCTTGGTGCACAAGGATGTAAGCCAATCAGCAAAGGCTCCTTATCAGAAGTGAACACATATTTAAAAAATATTTCAGAGCAATGAAGAAGCTGTGCTTTATAAGTAGCTGCATAAACGTGTGTCATAGGCAGGAGCACACACGGTGTATCATTAAGTATTAAAATATAGCAGTTCTGTAAAATGTAGCATGGTAACAGGCTTCAGATTGAAACACAGAGAAACCTAATTTGTGCCCTCTTGATAAAACACTATACGCAACCATGTAAAAGTCAGTAGGAGGAGGTTAATGGCAGTGAACTAGAATAAAACTAAATGTCACTACATCTTACTTTTCTGTAAAACCTTCTAAGTAGATAAGACATGTTCAGGAAGCTGTAAAATGTGCCCTTTGCTTACAAGAAAAAGGTCAGTTCTGTGCTAACAAATTGTAATAGGTTAGTCATAAATGATCATATCAGCTGAAATATGGTACCCTACACGTAATTTAAATATTGTTACAACTATTTGAATCACAGAGAAGCCCACCTAATAGAGCACAAACTCTTGCATGCATTAAAATGATGCAATTCATGAAAACACAAACATGATAACATGGAAGAGGAAAAATTACACATATCACAGCAGTGAAAAACGCCTAAATAACCAACTGCACAGTCGCCTTTGCATTAAAGAACAGTTCAAGAAATGCTTAAACATATTCTGTGCAGTGATTCTCTGCTGCTTTAAGAGACCAACTTCACAGAACAATCAACTCTACTGGTTTTCAAAGTAATGAACAGAGGTTCTGCAGCTTCTTGCATGCATCGCCCTGTCAGAGCTTAAGTTCACTTTGTGCAATTTCTAGCATGTGGTTTTATACAGAAAAATACAGAACACAGCAGCAGACTATTGCCTTCCACTTCTCTCTCAGGAAATAAAAATTGCTAAGAAAACTATGTCTTGAGCCCCCACCTGCTGAGAAATGCTGAAGTTAATATTTGGTTCAGAATAGTCTTAGGGATATTTCACAATGATTTTTTACACTGACACAGAACATAGCACACTGAACAGTAAAATGTTGTATATTATTTTAATTCACAGTCATTAATAAGCCTGTTCAGTAAGGTTGTTTTTATTCCTTTCTTTGAACACTGTATTGAGTCATGTATTTCAAAGCTGACAGAGCATTTAAAGATCAAATGAGTGCATAGAATGCTAATTTTGCTGAGGCAAGAACATATGTATTCAACTGTAACACACATTCATACAGTAAAATAGCACAAATACCTTGCAAAATGCAGGGAGAAGGTATAACCAGTGAGCAGCAATGCCATTACTGTCAAAACAGGTCTCCTCTCCACTCAAAGTGATGGACCTTGAATTAATCTAAGCCGGAAATTTAAAAGGCATTTGCAACCTCATAATGAAGTTTTGCAAGAATTTCCTTGTGATGGTAATGACTTTGTGATGGAATTTGAAAATTTGCTGAAAAGGCTACGTGACAGAATTATCTATAATGCAGCAACAAACTGAAACGGGAGGAATTTCATTGCCATCAATATTCCTACACAAATCTAGAAAATTACTGCCTTATTTTTAATAAAGTCAAACATCCATGACTTCATAACTTGTTTGCAAAACAGTGTTTTCCAACTACTTCTAAATAGACTATGACACGAACAGAAAACAGCTTACTATTTTTCAATTAAAGTTTGCATACTCAAGTATAAAATCTCTGAGGTGGCTGAAATCATGGAATCCAATAATTCACAGGATCAAATGAAGTGGCTCTCTTTCATCCTCCACCTTTCAACACATACAAACACAAATGAATTCACTAGACGTAATGCCAAATGGCTGTGAAGCTTACAAACCTCCGTTTATCAAGACACACTCAAGACCTTCTAATGGATTGTCTTGTCATAAGACACTTCATAATATTTATAAATTTGTTTTCTGTAGTCAAAATTTAATTTGCTGTAGACAAGTTTAAAAGGTCATGAACAAAACACTGTCATTCAGTTTGTCCTTTAGAGTAATTTCAAAATATTATATATGATCTGCTTAATTATGTTAGAATTTGGTGTGACTGTATAACTTCTCCAAGACACGTTTGTTTAACATGGTAAACATCACTGATCAGCTTAAAACATGCACCACTGTCACACTGAGAAGTCTAACAGTATGCAATTAACACAGTATATTGGTAAATCGCTGTGAGCTGTGTATGCTAAACATTCCCATAAGCTCTTCCATATTATAAAACAAAATACTCAGAATTAGGAAGTATAAAATATTATTGTCATTGGGCATAGCACAGTGTGCAGGAGGGAAAAAGAGATTAGAAGAACACCACGTTTTATCTATTTTAATCCTGCGAAGTTTAGAAGTAAAGTCCAGAGACAAAAAAAATGTTTCCTGGTCTGGGAAATGGAAGAACAGAAAATGAAAACCAAGTAACCACTCAATACACAAAACAGACTTCCCCCCTCCACTTTCTGAAACTTTGTGAATGGATTCTATTTGTGCTTCTAACAAAACTTCACGGCTAAACACATGCAGACGTACTGATGTGTGGTGCTTGTCTTTGACCCTTGGAAATATTTTGAAGAATGCTCCACTTAATGAACTAAGTCATTCAAGTTCATTCCCTTTTACATTAAAACTAGTGAAAGAACAATTAAGTGTTTACTTTACAAAATGGTTTTTTTTTTTCATGCAACTGAGTAACAGATGCTCACCACTGCTGTTTGGTGCCTGCTACTCCACCATGTGGTGTTCCTTACACAACCTGCTGAGAGACCAGTCAGTCAGACAGGACCAGCAGTAAAATGGGAAGTTCATGAATAAACATTTGCTTAAAAATCACATTATTTCATCATTTTCTCTTTCTGCTATGGCAATTCCACATCTGTAAATTGAACAAGTACTGAGCAAAACTTACTGCAGCGCTTTAGTTTCCACTGGCATAGAGATTTATACAGGCCCAAAATATGCATTTATATAACAGCAGTGTCTCCAAGCTTGCAAAATTCCTATGGAGATCATTATTTTATCCCTTTAGGTGTTCCAATCATCCTCCATTTTTTACCAAGCTAAAGCAAGGAAAAGAATGAATACAAAAGTGAGATAAAAGGTAATAAAAATATTTTCATTGTCAATATTTGGATTTGTTTCTTTACAGTGTAAGTTCTCAAGCATTGGCAGGAACAGACATGCTAGAGACAGTCAGTGTGTATTTTTTCATTACGTAAAGATTAATCAATTTTCAGAAAGTATTATTGATTAGAGATCCAATTTGTAACATATTTCAAGAGTCACATTTTACTACATACAGAAGGTGTCTTAAAAGAATTAATTTAAATGGACATTCAAAAGTACCAGGCACTTCAGAAGCATGGCCTTAGGCTTAAGTACTTGAACAAGCTCTCATGCAAAAACATATAAAGAAGTCTCCTTGTCTTATTCATCTACTCTTACTTTTCCTCTTATTTTGTTACCCCTAAATACTATGCATATATCACATAAAAAACAATATTAGGGAAAAATTGTTAACAAAGGACTTATCCTAAAACACCTTCTGAAAAAAAGCCAAAGGGGAATCTGGTCTGATTATAGGAATACATTTGCATACTACATACCAGAGCAATTGTCTATCATATAAGGAGAAACAAATTCCTGTAATAAGCAGTTCTCCTTTGATCCCATAAAAAGATGGATTGCTAGGGAAGCCTGTATATATCCTTCTTCCACACCTTTCAGTCACCAGCAGTGCAACATGGAAAATATAAGTCTAGTCACGACTTTAGTATGTGATAATTAGCTGGTAAGAAAGCACTGCTTGCTTAAATTCAAAGAAATCCTTCAGAAAAGTTACACTAAGGAAATCAAGTAGCTCAGTCTTGATCTTTAAATCTTACAGGATAATAACCCCGCCTGAGGATTTGTTTTTTCTTTAAGCTTGCTGTCCTTAGTTTTCTAGCCCTTGATACAGTGTTTGGAATATTCTTTTCACAAAGGTTATCCCAAATCCATTTTCATGCCTTCACTAACCAGAAATGTTTAGAGTGCAAAGGAAAGCCAGACTGATTCTACCATGTTTTACTAGATACCTACACAATCTTGGGCTCTCTCCAACAGGAGGGGCTAAGAGAGAACAGCGGTACTATTGCAATCATAGAACTTTTCACTGTGAGACATTGTCACTGTTTCTTTTGAGAAACAACACACCTTTCTAAAAAATTTAGTGCTCCTCAACACTGCTCCTTCAAATCCTGTTTTATAGTCTCACTGCTAGATTGGGTCTAGTCATATTTTACCAATCAATAAAATTGTATGATTGTCTGTCTGCTTTGGAGCACATCTGACCATACCTAGGAAACCCTCAGAAAAAAAAAAGAGCTAGAGAAGAGCCAGCTTCCCAGTGCTTGAAACACCATTTTAAACAGCAGCACCACTAATCCACTCAGGATGGACAGGAGAGTACATGAGCCTCATTCTGTAAGCACACCCCCAACACAAAAGATATCACGCTTCTCCCAAGACATCATGCTGTTCCCTAACAGAATATTTTATTTAATCACCATGCCTGCGCTGTACAGCTCTTCCACTTTACTGCCCTTACAAAACCCACTTCTCGAACACAGTAAAGTTCAGCTTTAGTAAATACAAGTTCTTACAGCAGATGCATAAATTTCTATTTTGGTTAAGAAAGATTGGTCCGGCAAATAGGTATTGCTACACGTACCTCAGGAATTCAGTGAAGCATAACACCTCTCCCTGGGACAGGATTGTTGCATAGGGTGTGTTACACAGGGCTGGTATCTAACATGAGGGCATAGAGTTCTTGAGAGAATAAAAGTATTATTTTCCAAGGAAAGCTTTAGAAGTAAGGCTTCCAAGACATAATGTTCTGTCAAAACAGATACAATGGTAGAAGCTCCCTGTGGTGGTTACTTTCTTTCCTCTTTTTACTACATTCTTTTTAAAATGTTCCTATAGAATTCATTTCTGGCTGACACATTGGAGCAAAATTCATAGTTTGGGAGTTCCAGGTTGGGAGGAAGGTTATCAAATCGTCATTGATCAGTTTACTTACTAATCTACCTTTCCAGTCCAGATTTTTTTGTGCTCAGCAGCAGGGAAAGAATGGAGTCAGAGGAAGAACAGGGAGACAGGGGCACCAACCCCATCAGTGAGTAGCAAAGGGAAAAATTACCTTCAGCAACATAAGAAATAAAGGTCACAGAAGAAGAGCAAAACACAGGCACAACAGCAAGACAGTCACTTAGAACTCTAGCAGGAAAAAATTGCCATGAAGGAAGGGAGAATCTCAAGGGCAATGAGGTGAAGCTCAGAGGAAGCGGAACAAACAGAGGTGGGTATCACAGAGGTAGAGAGTCAAGGGAGTTGGAAAGACACACACATTTTTTAATACATCTGCCTTTGCTGCAAAGAGGTGACTTAAACTCACGAGAACATTCCTATGTTTTTATAGCCTATCCATCTCAGATACTGTAAAGGCCACACTGAATACCAGGTTAAAAAAAGAGTCAAACATACATTTGTATATCAGGTGCATCTACTCCAATGTCCCACAGCACAACTGAGATAGGAAGACACAGTGCAAACTTCAAGCTAATTTTAGTAATGAAATGCTAGCCTTTGCTGTCTGATAATTAATAACACAGTGTTTGGTTCAACAAGAATATAATTAAAATTTCAAATGCAAGCAATATAAATTACTGATACTTTGGGATTATAAATCTCTGCAGTGCTTTCTAATGAAAATAAATTGAATTGACATTGTTTCTAAAGGACCTGACTCATTTCACCTTCACTCTTAGTATCTGATTAAGCTTTCTGACTCTGTCTTTTGGAAACATATGAAACATCTTTCTAGAAAACATCAGTTTAGGAACGTCTAATGTTATAAAGAAAACAAGCAAATAAATACATACATATTAAATATATACACAACCTGACTATTTATGGAAGTTTAGTAATTTTATATTAATGGTTGAAATAACTACTTTAGGCTTCATGGATACATGAATATTTCTATTATGCTACTTGATCATCCCTAACATGACAACTCTGTTAAGAGGCCCCCATAACAATAATTTGGTCTAGTTTGATTGGAAGAGGTACATTCAGTTTCTGTTATAAAACACACATCACAGAAGCAAGGTAAAACAGAATTATGACTCAATTGGTTCAAAGTAGAAGATGAAGTACATGGAAATTAAAACAATAATAAAACGTAATTGCATCTACCTTCTCAAAGAAAAAGGAAATGTATTTCCAAGAGTTGAATATACAAAAAAATAATTAATCATGTATTTTCCATCCTGAAACACACAGTGAGTCATTTGGAAACACTAATCTCAAGAAGGCTCTTTTCTGCATGGTATAGCAGCACACACAAAGTCTGGGGATACCAGAAGGAAAAAAAAAAGGCTTTTCTCATGGACCAACTCACATAACTTGACTTGTTGATATCTGTGAGCATAGGAAAGTCCTAAATGTAACCCAGCAAGTGTTCTTCTGCTTTGAGAAGATGCTGCTAATGGTCTGTCACAAGAATTGGGACTAAACAAAGATGGGACAAGAGAAGGTTCAGGCAGAAACAATAAAGTCAGTAATTTCTGCTTCATTATGAGAAAACTCAGAACATTTATTTCTTCAAGCAATTTTCATCTGCTATCCTCGTTTAAAAACAAAAACCTCACAAAGTCCCACCAGAGCATTACTGGGTTTCATACAGCTTTAGCAGTATATGGAAATTTATAAACAAGTACATCGTTCTATGAATCTTTTTTAATGTAAGTCCAAAATATACAGGATGTAGTGAAATCTTCCCAGTTGTACATGCTTTAATGTGACTTTGTAAAATGGCATGTCTTTGTGTATTCAGTATTCTGCACTGTAATTATTAGACTACAAACTGCTTATAGCTCTATGTGGTAGCATGGAACACTCCATCATCCTGGCATCCCACAGGAAAAAATTGCAGCAACAGACTCCTCTCCAGCTGATTCTCCAAAAGCTGCCATAATATCTTCTATTGTGAGCACCAGAGTAATTAGGTAGATTTGGAAGACATCCAGAGAAGTGAGTTCTTAACACGTCTGATTTTGAACCCCAGAAGGGAAGAAAAAAAGAAAGAAAACTGGGGAGTTGGAAAGATAGAACCCTCCTAAAGAAAAAAAGGCAAACAACTTCCCAAATAAGGAAGATGGAAAGACAGAGATTCCTCTCCTCTTTTAAATATAGATTTTATCCTCCTAACAGCATCACTGATTGCTTCATTGCATTAAAAAGAAAATCATCAATAAAACATAATTGACAAATTTTTCAAGCACATAGCAAACCACCCTAAGCCTCATGCATGGGTCTCCTATAAGGGCACCATGAAACATTGTGCAGCGAGAATTATGAGGCAGCACGGTCAAAGATTATAAAGATTTCTATCATTAGGGAAGGTTTTCCCTAACTTGATTTAAACTAGAATTTCTAAACAATGAAAATTTTATTAAAGCATCAGTTTTTAAAGGACTGAGTCACTGTTCCATTCCAAATTTTAGCAAACACTAATGAGATCTAAAGGAGAATCAACACTTTTTTCCTCAAAACTTTTCAACAGAATTTGAAATAAATACTGCTAATCAAAGACACACACCTCCCAATAAACAAAACTGACTGTTTACAAGAAGGAGCATACTAGACTTCCAGAATGGTCTTGTTTCCTCAGGAAAATTAGATTTCTCACACTAAGCATGTGTGTCTTCATAAAAGTGAGAAAATTTCAGAAACTTCAAGTATGTCAAATAGTTTAAAAAAGATTACACAATTTCTAGAAAACAGGTACATCATTTTCCACAGAAATATTCTTTTTCAGAGAAAAGCACTGTATCTATTATCTGCCCCCACATTATCTATGTCCTGTGCTATACTTACCTTTTTACAAAACTCATTGAAATAAAGATTATTCTCATGACAAAGCAGAAACAATTATTGACACTGACGGCCTGCAAAATTATTTAGCTTTCTCCTAGTGTACACTTTTGCAGGAAGATGGATCACTGCAGCTTCAAATGGTGAAATGTGATAGAAAAGCTGTTGTGTGAAATGAAGTGACACACTGAAAAATATTTTTTTCCAGGAAACAATAAACTATCAGGAAAGGTTAATTGATGTTATCAACCTAATATAAAAGGCATACTAATGTCATCATCTAAAAACCTGCCTCAGCTGATGCAGTGGCCTCTCTTAAGTCATCTTGAGCTTTCCTTCAAAGGCACTCGAAACATAATAAATGTAACAACTAAATAAAAATACAGGGGTTTGTGGTTACAGAGCTTCATTTTCCATTCTTAGTAACTACTAAGGGACACAAGCACTGTCAGGCAGGCAGCTAGCTCACTGGGACTCTTTGCAGACGATCTGCAGTACCAAAGCACTGCAACACATTTGTGACCAATGCTCCTCAGTAGCACGCTACTTTGAACTATAAATTCAGCAGCCTGTGCCTAGGAATCAGAAGTATCATATTAAAGCTGTGTTAGAAGGGCAGGGGTATATGCCCCTAACCAAGAACAAAGCTGACTTTTTTTCCCTGAAGAGGAATTAGAAGGCCTGACCAAAGATCCTCCTTACAACCATCTTAGCAGCACGTTTCCACCCAGCTTGTACCACCACAGCATCGCATTAGCAGATCCAGGTAACTCAGCTACTTACCTCTACCACAGTGAGAGTTTGTGCACAATGGTTCCTTCTCCATAGACACTAATGAACACACGATCTATTCAGTGTAGTTCTGCTTCTTCTATGAGAAAGGTGGGGAAAGGCAACTAAGAAAGTTTCTTACATATGTTTGAAAGCACAGTAATATTTTCTACCATTCTACTTCAGTTTCCTTTTTTCCTGCCCCCACAGGCCATGAAAACATCCTTGGAAATTCACACTTACAGACAGCACTTGTATACAATTTCTAATAGTCAGCAATACTGTGTATCTTACACTGTCAATACAAAAACACTTTTCTATTAGTTTTGAATTCTCTCAAGGCTCTCACCACAGCTGTTCTCAAAATGAGTTGTTTTTTTTTACTGATGATCAATGCCCATCAGCAATGTGGTTTTGGTAGATAGACCAACTTCTTCACTTCCCAGCAATTAATATAATTTTTGTTTCATACCCACTGCATGTAGAGAAAATAGCTGGTTAATATAACTCGCCAGTCAATAAGGTACCAGTTCTAACACTCAGGCATTTAATTTCTTTTTTAGGTTCTTTTTACACAAATTTTCAGAAGTATTGAGAAATAGGAAATGATAGACTCACTGACAAAAGACACATTCTAGGATATGCCTTTCCATTCTAAGATACTAAACTACAGGCCTGAAAGAAAGAGAGGACTCTCTTCAGGCTGAAACATTCCTATATTATCTTCATTCCTTTTCTCAAAAGTATTTTAACTTCTCTTGTTGCAGAAAATTAAGCTATAAATCCTGAATGTATTGGATATAAGTATAACAGCATATGGAATTGCAAATGTGTTTCTATGAGCAACAAAAAGATTTTAGACTGAAGCTGTCACAGCAAAAAGGTGAGAATAGCAGGTACTGTTCTGAGAGACACAGATCTGTAACTTTCTGGCATTAGAAAAGTCAGTAGGATTAATTTATTTACTACCAACAACCTTGTATTTCAGTTCTGGGATTTATTTCATACACTCACCTTAACACTCATTTTTACATGACCAAAACATTGAGGAGTACATTAAATGTACTCCTGTGAGTCCTTCATAGACATCTGTGCAAACTGAGGAGTTTCCCCTTTGAACCTTATTGTTTTATCTGTTTTCCTCAAGAAAGCAGAAAAATACATAATCAAATTCCAAAGTAATGCGGTGCACTAGATTTACTTGCTTAGCTTTCAAACTTCTTATGTATTTATGCTAGTAAAAAATTTAATTTTACCAGAAAATAAATGTGGATAGAACATACATGAGTATAAATAAAACCAAACATTACAACTACAATGAAGACATGTTACTAAACATTCACATCATTACAAAAGTAATCATCTTATGCAGTTCTATAAATTTGCTTTTCTTTCTTCCTCTTTATTTAATTTGTGATGTAAATTAGTTTCCTTCTAAAGATTCTGAGCAAAAATGTGTTTATAACATGATATTACGCTGCATCCCAATCTACTCCCCTGTTTTAAGATATAGATGTCATCATGAAATAGCATATGTGCCTTTGAAAGCAACCCTAAACTTCAAAAATTTATCAAAACCTGAACAGACTATAGTCAGTCAGTTAAAGCTTTTATTTCCCATAGAAGAAATATTTGACTAGGTCAGCATATGAATCACAGGAGGCTTAAACTATGAATGTATACATAAAAGGAGGATTTATAAACACACAAGTATACCACTGTAAGAAAGATATTTAAGAGAAATAAGGTACAACTGAATGATTACTATAGCAAAACTTCTTTCAACTGTATCACCTGAACAGGATGCCCAGAAAGGTGCGGTGCCTAATTAAGTAGTAACAAAAAGACCCCAACCATTTTATCCCTGCATGGAATTTGCAGAACAAGTGACAGAACATACGTTTGAATGCATCAGGTTGTCTTCTGAAATAAAGCCAGCTGATCCCCAGACTGTATATGCAGCTGGTTTGAACAACATTCAAATGAAATGCTTTTGCTAATAAAAAAACATTCCAGAAATCTTAATAATGAAATCTCTTAAGGAAGCAGCCAATCAGACATCCTTAACAAGCAGAAGAACACCTCCTTTTTGAAACAGGTTAAACCACAGCACTATTAAAATACAGTAAACAGTATTCTTTGATTGCAAAACACAAGGAGGCAAACTGAAGGGGCAGAGAGTAGAGCATGATCTGCTTCATAATAGAAAACCAGGAAGGCAATGTCAGGCACACAGAGCAACATATGCACATTAAATTATTTCTGTAACACAATCAGTAAGATGGAATACAGAACACAGTCAGGAATAACTGCGGTGACAGTCCATAAATTTAAATTACCAAAAAAAAAAACAACCAACCTCCCCTCCCACCCCCAAGGCATTAATTTCCTTCCAAAAAATGACCTTGAACATAAAGGACTCTACCAACAGCCTCTTTGTAATTCAGCAAATTTGTATTAACGAATTAGAAATACGTACTCTCAAATGTGCCTTCTATTTTGTGTTTAAGAACAGCGCTACTCTTCGTAAGATTGGATAAAAGCTGCACAACCTGGCAACACCACTGAGCAGGAGAACAGGAGTCTAGATTCCTGTACTCCTGAGTGGATCAGTTCTTTCTCAGAATAGGCAAAAATTACTACTAACATATAATCTTAACCCAGAGAACCTTTATGCTTTATTAATGTAGAGATGTAGCAATCCACCATAGTAAGGAAAACACAACTTGCTGTTCTCCAGGTCAATGTTTCAGCACTAAGCAATCAGAATTTGAGCACAAGCATAGAACTAAATCCATATTCACTTTTGACAATCAATTCAAAGCAGGAAATTAGCAGGGAAGCATATTTAGAATCATAAATATATATATAAAAAAATCCAGCATCAGAAAAAATCTGCAGGGATGCTGATTAGAGGACAAGGACGTGTAAGCACAGCACAAAATGTAAAATGATTAATTTCACAGTAGTTAACAAAATATGCAAGTTTATGCATCACCTACAGATCACCAGCATACAGAAAATACTGTCATTCAAATCACGTATTTAAAAAAAAAAACATGAAAAAAAGCATTGAGTACTTTTAAGTGAAGCTTAGATTGCCTTTTTATTGCAAGTCTGAGCCTGATTCTCTGCTTTTTCTCCTCCTCTATAGTGGTTTTAAATTGCTATCATATCAAAAGACAAATTATATTAGAAGGTTAGAAATCTTACCATCATCCTCTAATTGCTTGCATTATAACATGATGTAGGAAAACAGAATCTGAAATACCTGTGTAATATAGCTATGTTCGAGAAGCTCTTGGATATTCTCTTCATAGTACATACAAAGACAAATTTAAAACAGAAGTTTTGGCTGTTACTTACAGGTTTGGCTTTATAGGGCAGCATTGTTTCTATTACACCCTGTTTTGAGCATTTACTGGACATCTTCTAGGATGCTACTATACAACAAGTGAAACAATTGCTCAATTACATCTTTTCCTGAAAGCTAAGTATGAATAAAGGCTTGAAGAAGAGTTTCAGGATTGTCTGGAAATAAACAGAAGCCTGACAGGCCCTTGCCCAGCAAAGATTTATTTACCTCTTGCACTTGCAAAGCATTCAGCTACTCACTACTAAGAAACAAGCAGCTATGATGCAAGATTTATACAGCAATAATGAGAGGATTTGTTAGCGTGATTCTGATTATTCTGTAATGAAAGTCTAATGAAACTAGGAAAGCTCTATCACAACCTGCAGGGCTCTTACCAGAAGCCAGACAGAATATTTTAATTAGGTTGTGGGAGGTCTTCAGAAAGTCAAGAGAGGAGTAGGTGCTACACAAAGAAAAGCTTGGTAACATATAGACCAGGAGATGTAATTACAGTCCGCATCGGCAGTTAAGCAGAGAACAGTATTTACACCAGTGACTTTTGGTTTAGGCTATCTTGAGTTGCTAGAAGTATCTCCCATACATAAGTTCCTAAAGGATAGGAAGAAGCCTTTGATTGATTTGACACAACTCTTCTGTATAATTGGCTTTGGACAATATTGTTTCCTTTCAATAGTTTGATATTAAGAGGCAAGATAGTTTAAGATTTTTTAATTTCTGTTAAAAAAATCTCATTATTACATTGATATTATTGAGGGAATGAATCTGATATCTCTAATTTGCCTGTAATTTTTTTCTTCACCACAACTTTTGTATTAATCTGCTCTGGAACCTGTCTACTTCTGTGATCAACACAGGCCTCTTCAAGTACTGCAAAACCAGTGATATATAATTAACAGTACTACAAATACAATTTTCACTATTCAGAAATGGCCCTATTTCACCTACACAGGCCAGACAAGAGACTTGGTGCAGCACCCAGTGGCAAGCAGGAAAATTCTTTATCAGAAAGTGTCACAGTCACTTATTAATGCATTGTATGCTGTTCCCAGAAACAGTCTTTAACAAGGCTGAAAAAACATCAAAGCGACCAGAAAACAAATAATTTAAAGACACCTTTAAATTTTAAGTAATGTAATTTATATTTAAAATTGTTTAATGATTAAATACTTATTAAGCAAATAATTAAAAAATCATTAAAAATTTAGGTACTGCAATCCACAGTGTCTATCCCTAGCCCAAAGGCTACCTTTTACTGCTTTAACTTTATCCTATCTTCATTTAAGAATAAAGCTCTCTCAAAAGAGATGAATACTGTAGACAGCTAGACCAGAAATTAGTGCATTTCCTATAGATGGTTGAAGTTGAAGGGTTTTTTTTGTTTGTTTGCCTCGGGGTTTTTGTTTGTCTGCATTTGGGGATTGTTTGGGGTTTTTTTATGGTTTGTTTTTTTTTTTTTTTCCAGTGGCACAATAGCTTCCCATCTGCCATAGAGAACTACTGGATCCTCGGCAGTGAGTCGACAATCTCAAGACTTCACTCAAAATGCTCCTCTCAAAGCTACACTGGGTCATGCGATAATCAACTATCTGGTAGACAACTGTTGAGAACAAGATAAAAAGCAGCTCAAGCCCAGAGAAGTCCCAAGAACTCCAAGGCACATTGCTGCCTACTAGGAATGGCAAGCACTAATTTACCAGCCTTCATCATCTCGTGAGTCCTGGATACAGTTTTGGCCTCTATCTCGAGAGTATACACTGGTGGAAGCCGCGGGCAACTAAACTGATCCAAAGAGGACAGAGCACAGTTACTTTTACAAGGGAGGACTGAAAGAAACAATCTCTTCCATCTGGAAAGGAAAAGGCTGAAGGGGATTAATAATGAACATTTTCAAAATTAGGAAGGCAGCATAGCCATCTGAATATGGACCTGCTACTTGCATAATCCTGCGCTACCAAGGCACACAATAAAGTGAACAGGCAGAAAAATATCTAACATCCCTAATATAGAAAGTGTGGATGCAGGAGAAATTTGACAAGAATGGATAACCAAAAGTGACTAGGTTTACACAATCACTCCACAGTTTTTGTATAAACAGCTTTAGTATAAAATGCCACCGTTGGCAATCAAATATTAGCCCACATGGACCAACGTACCCAGCAAGTCAGTTCTGTGGCAGGGCAGCCCCATCCACTCTGCTATCGTGGGATAAACCACATGTTTTGGAAGAACACTGTCATTTCGTCCTCACCTTTATTACAAGCACAGTGAGCTCAGACCATCAGGCACTCCCTGACCACCCCTGGAATTCCTACTGCCTAGCAAGTGCAGTGAGCTGGAACGGTATCAGAACCTGCATGCCCTGGAGTAGCTCATGAACTCTTGGTGGGCACCACTGAACCTGCAGACCACTTCAGCAGGTTTATCCTGCATAAAGGCAGAGACCTGGGACTACGTGTGCCAGACAACCCATCAATCTGAAGTGACACTTAAATCAAAGGTTGATTAGACAACTTCCCAAGGACTAACTAACAGAATTGCCTTGCGTATGCCTGAGTTAAAGCTAATAAACTGTGAAAGCCTTATTAATGAAGGAGGTCTGTATTAACCATGATAGGAAACAAATAGCTCTTAGCCTTTGGAGGATCACTACCATAGATACACTGCTGTTCACAGGGCAAAACAGCAACTTTTTCCCTTCTCCAAGGGAAATATTTAAATTCTCAGAAGCTCAGTTTACTTCACTGCTTAACATTATCTTACATGCAGTGATCATGTATTTTTTCAAACCAGAAAACTTGAGTTATATGAAATATGCTTGCATATTTTTCAGAATACTACACAGTATTTTCCCTAACAGCTTCTTTTCCCTAACAATGCTTAGTTCTTCTAAGACATATTTGAACAGATATGGACATGATACACTTTCCTTTCTTTGGCAGTGATAAATATGTTTGGGGTTTTTTTTGAAAAAAATCCACTGCTAAATACAGCACAAATCATTCGATTCTTACTTTACTTATTAGATACACTAAGTATTTGCAACCTTCTTATCATCCAAGGAGAAACAGCTCCATCTAAAGGTTAATTGGCTGCATATTCTCCTGCCTTATGTTTTCCTTTTTCACATTAGCTATGTCAGAAACATAATAAACAGCAGTAGCAGTAGCATGTTTATAGAAGTTAGACAGAAAAAGACATAGACTGGAAGAAAAAGTCCTAAAGCTGGGGGGGGAGAAAAGTCAATTTCCCTGTCTTAACAGAAAGTTGACCCCAGATGACACATTAACATTTTGTTCTTCCTTTGAATAACGTCACACATGTTCGTCTTCTCAGTTTACTTATGTTTTCATGGTGCTTGCTGTATTAAGTGACTTTAGGTTTACAGCTTATGATCCAATATGACAAACAAACAGTGGTGAATTTACAATTCATTTTATTATGAAAACAAGAACACAAAATTTCTTCCAAGAACCCTGTCTTTTAAAGCCAGCCAGAAGTCATCTTGTTCCTCCTGAATTTTATTGATTTGAATGACAGTACATCTCAGAAAGAGACTCTTTAAGCTTGCAAATATCTGATAATTGGTACTGGAAAACATTATTTTTTAAAAAATTTTGAACAAACAGAAACACCTAGCTGTAGTGATGCTTGTATTTGAAAAACTACATTTTAGTAAGGGTAAGCTAGCTTCATCTACCAATATCTTTTGACTCATCCTTATAATGTACCATGAAGTTCATTCTCAAGATAATCTAACTGCATTTCATAGAATCATAGAATAACCAGGTTGGAAGAGACCCACCAGATCATCGAGTCCAACCATTCCTATCAAACACTAAACCATTCTCCTTAGCACCTTGTCCACCCGTGCCTTAAACCCCTCCAGGGAAGGTGACTCAACCACCTCCCTGGGCAGCCTGTTCCAATGCACAATGACACTTTCTGTGAAAAATTTTTTTCCTAATGTCCAGCCTAAACCTCCCCTGGTGGAGCTTGAGGCCATTCCCTCTTGTCCTGTACCCCGTCACTTGGGAGAAGAGGCCATCACCCTCCTCTCTACAATCTCCTTTCAGGTAGTTGTAGAGAGCAATGAGGTCTCCCCTCAGCCTCCTCTTCTCCAGGCTAAACAACCCCAGCTCTCTTAGCCGTTGGAATGTTACTTTTTACTCCCCATTCAGCAGTACACCGAGTTAGCCACAGCTAAGAATGAAATGGGAAGTTATTGTATGTAACTTTAAGAATATTCTGATTGAAGGTTTTTATAATACAGGCAAACTTTCTCCACTATGCAACAAACTGTCATTTCATTCTTGATCAGTTACCAACTTTAGTTCAACTCATTGTGGAAATTATGAGTTAGATACATCAAATCCAACCTTGTAGTCATTGAGCACCATCATTCAGAACAATGTAGGGAAAAAAAGTGGCTTACTTCTAAAATAGAATTAAAATGCCTCCTCACACATTCAAGTTTGGCTGCATAGCCGCAAGGTCAGTTATTTGATCAACCTAATTTAATTTCTCCTTCATAACCAAGATGACAATCTACTTGAGATATTTAACCTAAAGACATTTATAAATGCCAAAATAATGTGTCTGCTATTACTACGACTACAGGGCTACAATCAACTACTGCATTTTCAGGTTTTTTAATTCTGACAGGCTTCTCTTTATTTAAATACACTTTGCTCTGAATATGAATATAGATACATTAACCATTTTGTTACTAGTATTTTCTTTACTCATTACCAATAAGCCTGAAATAAAGACCTTTCAATACCACAACATAACCATTATTTTTAGAAATACCGTGGTTTGAAAGAAAATTGTCGCATGAGACAGGTTTGTGAAAGTGGCAACCATCCTGTAAAAGACATAAGACAACCCCTTTTCCCAGTACTGTCCCCAATCATTTATATTAATGTTCTGGCTCCAGAACAGAATAGGAGAAACGGGATGAGTTACTGAAGAAAAATCATTAAACGAGGAAAGCTTCAACTTACTTCACACAAAAATTCAATCTGTTTAAAGCCAGCATAATTCCTTTTCATCTCCTCTCCAATATTATGGCTTGGGAATGATGGCGTCTTGCTCCCCTCTCCATTATACAGTATCTGTAATTGCCAGCTAAGAAAATCAGTATAATCCTGAGCCCACGAATGCCTCTTAGAAATTATATCCTCTTCTAAAATTGTGATGGACTTACTGACAGACTGTAAAATATGAATCCTATTTCCATTTAATCAGTTCTAAGGGACCCAAAAGTCAGAACATGAGGGGCTGGAAATTGGTTACATGAATACTTTTCACAAATGTCATTAATTTAAAATCACTGTCAAGTCAGTAGCTCCTACCAGCTGTCATATCATCTATCAGAGGATTAGTAGATGCCTATCACTGCTGATGCACCACACTTTCTTCTCCACTTCTCCTAAGACTATGAAATCCAAAGAGAGTTTTTCCACCTATGAAACAAATAACTAAAGTAAAATACTGGTCATTTTTGTTCTTTCTTCAGGTTTTACATGAGAGCTATTTCAAGCAAAATTAAACAGCCAGAAAGTTTTTCTGCACTTTTTTCCTCCCTCCTCACAAAAGTTATGACTGCACAAATTGGCACAATCTGTCTTTGTGTGTGTTAAATCAAGTCTTTCAGGAATCTTTGAAACTCTGAAGCAAAGAAAACTTACTAAGCTTTGTTTCACTACTGAATAAATTTTTTAATAGTCTGCACAAGTTACAAATTACATGGGAATTCACCTTGTCTTTACCATCTTTGTCCTCATCTGGCACATTCATCTGTCTTACAGACTACCTGGGATCTTACATCAGAGTAAACATTCACCAGCTATGGCCTGGCTGCCATGAAACGCATAGCGATGTTCCAACAAGGTGCCTTATAAAAGTTTAGCTACCACAAGAACAGTGAAACGATGTAGGAGCACTTCATACATGTTTTTATCATGCCAAGAGAAAGAATGTGCTTCTGACAAGAAAGTTAGCATTTCTCTCACAAAAAAAACTGTGCAGACTATTTACATTTATCCTAGAATAAGATACAAATTATCCAATTAATGGTATTCTAAAGCTAATTTAACCTTTCTTGTTCTTCAAAAGGGAACAGACTAATAACCAGCATCGTAACTTCATGTTACTGGACACATTTATTTTGAACCATAGTGGAAAGCAGGAGATGAACAGGTTTTCAGCACTGAAGGAATTCTGAAGAATTCCTAAAAAAGAATTTTTAAACACATCATCAAATTAGACAGTATTACAGCCATATGAGGTATGAGGAAATTTCCCTACAAAGTGGTACTTAACTAGAAAAAAAGGACTCAAAAGTGCAATTCATAGTGTCCTTGGCTTTTTAAGCACACAGCATTAACTTCACATTTTCAGTCTCTGGAGGAAAATACCTGTATACTAGTTAAAATTTCAACTTAGAGGTTGGGGTAGGAAAAACATGAGCCTTCTAGAACTGAATACAAAACTGAAGTTTTATATGTTATCAGTGATAAAAGAAATTAAGTTTGCAGTAAGTACAGTTCATTTAGGTACAGATTATATAAAAGTGTTTCATCCTGCAGTATTTCTTTAAATGCTTATCAAAACCACTTAAGACTGAAAATATAAAAAACGAACATGAAAAACAGATACTCAAATCTGTCCAGTACTTCAATAACTAGTGTAGTAGCGATATACCATTTGGAGGGGCTTTAATCCTACGTATAGATTAACGCTTTCTGGGTTAGAAACATTATTGTAAAAAAATACAAGGATGTCGCCTTTACCTACATAGAAAGGGCAAAGACATTTTGGGTTGTGTCTTTTTTTAAAAGCCTTTGATATTTTTATCGTAACAACAATCTATATTAACATTACAACAGCAACCTTTGGTAAAATTTTCACAAGTATTTCAGAAAGATTGGACTTCTTGAGGAGATCTGAGTTCATAAAAAATCTAATAAAAGCAGGATGTCTTTAAGTATTCGAGGCCGTAAGCATTTGAAATCACTACTTCATTCTGACACTGCAGGGTAGCCAACAATTCCTAGCCTTATTGAAAGTTCTGAAGGAAAAAAAAATCTTACCAAAGAGATTACTGTATTTTGAGTAGCCCTTGATAAACACTTTCCACCAGATGATCAATGAAGTTAATTTCAGGAGAGTTTCTTTTGGGTATTTTCTGTTGTAGAACTGTTTTAACTGCAACTGAAAAGCTGATTTTGTGTGACATAAGTATAATATATTCTGTATAAGAATTGTCATTATACAGAATATTTTCTGCCTCTGGTATATTTTCATGCCACACAGTAGTTAGAAATATGTTATTTACTTACCAATAAATCAAAATATATAATAAGAACTTGACTTTTCCTACACTGAATGTCACTCACAAATCATGAGGTAGACTATTTAAATAAGTTATTTTGCTTTTTGTTTGTTCTTTTGTTAGCCCTCCTTAACAGTATCATCTAGGCATCCAATATGCATCGTACTATGGGAATTTCATGCTTTAAAAAATAATAACCACCTACCCTGAATTTGGCAATTTTTGTTTGTTTTAAGGAAACATTCATTTCAGGGAATTATTTCCTACTGTGCACTGTGCTAGCATATTTATCTTTTAACCCCTGATATACTGTCCAAGAGCTACTGGTGTAAGTTTACTACATTAGTCTGACTTTATTAATTACTTATTGCTCTAAGTAACTAAGTTTGGAAATACTGTGGTGTTTTTAATGCCATCTGATGACTTTCAATACTTCCTTTGCACAATCTGATTTTCAAAGGCAGCCAGTAATGACAGGACTTCATCTATATTTCTCTAAAATAAAATAAGTTTGCCATTTGGGAAAGTTTTCAGATTTTTTTTTTATACTACACAACCATCAAGGGAATTCTCTACAGATATAATCAGTATAATAGCTTTACCTTTTACGTTGCAGCATTGCAAGATTGGCAACATCCCACCTGTATCAAAGACAATATACTGAGGACCCATTGCAGAGTTGTGGAAAAATATTAACAGAAAACTCTGTTTTGTTTAATGAGGATATCGGTGAAATCTGACTTTACCAGCAGCATAAGGGCTGAAAAAACCTTAGCAGCTTGATTAAAGCTATTTTTGTAACAAACATAAAACGATGCTGCATTCTTTGAATTTTTGAATGAATGAGAATGAAGCCCAAAAGAAAGAGCACTTTCTATCAGAAATTTCCTAAATTATTCTTATTCTAGTGTTCTAGAGCCAAATGAGCCAAGAAGTCTGCATATCTGTCAGTGAGAACTCTGAAGTGATTTATAAAGCTTTTTGTGCTTGAAATTTTACTGAAAATTCACTTTAAAAAAAATAACTCACTCATCTATTAATACTTAAGAACACATGCAGGGTCTGATGTTTGCTATGTTAACCAAAAAGAAAAAAATTCAAAGCTAAATAAACATTCTCAGAACTTCTTTCTTTTCTAGTAAAGGCAGAAGCTTGTTAGAGGAATGAGAAAGCACTGAGAAGTAGTAGGGTATGGAGACTGACATCAAAGTTGTACAAAACCTTGTTGATTCTCTTTCCTCATTGCAAAATAAGGATTTTTTAAAACTTGACGTAAGATACACCTGTTCTAAATGCAATTTTATCTGCCAAATACACCTCAACTGCAAGATCAAAAACATCCAGTTATATATACAAACACTGTAACAGATATAGATCTCTTCTATATCTACATTGGTCCTCTTTCTTTTTTGTTTGTTTTGTTTGCTTGCAGAATTTCTTACCTTTCTGTTTGTATTATAAGCCAGAAACAGAACCATGCAGGGAATGTTTCAAAAAACACTACATCAGAACTCAACACAACAGGAAAGAGAAATACTAGGATGACTATAAAAATCCAATAATAAGTGTATTTTATTTCCAGTAGCACTAATGACAGACACACTGTTGTAGAGGGAATTATACCTTAAAAATATTCAGCTGAATATTACTTGTGATGCAGAGGAAATCTGCCACGCTTGTAAAATATGGTTAATACAGCTTCCTTTTGTTGCACCACCTGTAACTTGAGGATGCAGGAGTTAATTCTGCTATAGTTCTCTGCATATACAAAATGTTAGTTATGTTAAGCTGGAAAAAACTGTCCAGAATTAATTTATCTCAGTGAATTGTCACAAGAACATAAAAGTCTCCAAATTAACTTGTTGAACCTAATTCTACATCATACACCAAGTCACACAGGCCTGATGTCATTGTGCATGCGTAACTATAGACAATTTTCCAGCTGGTGCTCTGACATGACAGTAGGTTTAATATTTTACAAACACATTGTTTCAAAATTTTGCTTTCATTCAATATTCGTATAGAAAATATACTGTACTTGCTCACAGCACAGTGAAACTGAGTGTTACTGTCCATGTTGACTTAGGAAGCTACCAGGAAATTTTCAATTGATTTCTCCTTCTAGTATTTGAACAGAGCCAACCCTGCCATGAGTCCCTTAAAATTTAGTTTTCTTTCCAAGTGGCACGAACAAGGTAAATTAGGTTTGAGCACAGCAAAATCAGAAATGTGACTTGTGCAAAGGAAGCTAAATAATATTTTACAGGTTTTTTACAAGTAAAACCAATCAGTCCTATTTTCCTGGAACACGACATGCAGCTATTAAACTCTCTTTGTAAACTACAGGTTTACAAAAGTAGGAGAAGAAAGATGAATGATTAGAAAGAAAAAAAGGAAATGCATCAGGATTAGGAAATCATTGGGGGAGAAGGGTGATCAAGAGGTATAAGCTCCCCCAGCCCCACGCTGTAGTTCGCCAGTACAGTAACAGAAATAAAAGTAACTTTGACACCAAAAGGTCATTTGTTTCAGCAGCTTTGTTCTTCAGTGATGAGACTACAGCACTGGAAATAATTTTCTATATCAGTTTAGGCCTAGCTTACAGAAAATTCCATAGAGAAGCTGTTCTGAACACCTGCTGCGTCCGGTGCCAGTGGAAGAGAGAAGTCACATAAATACAGGCTGACAGATGCGCCTCAACTCAACAGAAAGTCACGTCAGGATTAAATTACCTCTATCTCAAGATGTCCCTGCCCATGGCAGGGGAGCTGGAACTAGGCGATCTTTGAGGTCCCTTCGAACCCTAATTAGTCTATGATTTTAAGATACACTTTTACTAACATTTTGGCTGAACATTTGGGCCACTCACCACAAGAAGGATGTTGAGGCTCTGGAGCGAGTCCAGAGAAGAGCAACAAAGCTGGTGAGGGGGCTGGAGAACAGGTCTTACGAGTAGCGGCTGAGAGAGGTGGGGGTGTTTAGCCTGGAGAAGAGGAGGCTGAGGGGAGACCTCATTGCTCTCTACAACTGCCTGAAAGGAGGTTGTGGAGAGGAGGGTGCTGGCCTCTTCTCCCAAGTGACAGGGGACAGGATGAGAGGGAATGGTCTCAAGCTCTGCCAGGGGAGGTTTAGGCTGAATATTAGGAAAATATTTTCACAGAAAGGGTCATTGGAACAGGCTGCCCAGGGAGGTGGTTGAGTCACCTTCCCTGGAGGGGTTTAAGGGACGGGTGGATGAGGTGCTGAGGGACATGGTTTAGTGTTTGACAGGAATGGTTGGACTCGATGATCCAGTGGGTCTCTTCCAACCTAGTGATTCTATGATTCTATGAATTTTATATTTTTAGGGAAAACAACAACAGGAAAAAGTGCAACATAAAATTAATTCAGCTGCAGTTTACGATTACATATAAAACTACTGCAAGATACGGTTAGATTTCCTCCTACGGAGAAAAACCCAAGTGTTTCAGGAGGCCTGGGGGTGCTGTGTTCATCAGCTTTTTGCATCCTTCCCACAGGGGAGCGGCAGGAGCGCGGCTGCCCAGCACGGGGCGCTGCGGCTCCAGAGCCCCCACAGAAGCTTGTTCTCTTCTCTCATTAGCCCTGCTCCACCTAAAGGGCAGCAAAAACTACCAGAAGCAATAAAAAACCCACAAAGGGTTCTTATATGTATCAGATGAAAACATGCTGTGCCACCAATAACTTTCCTTCAAAGTTCCTTCTTTTCTATATGCCCACATTTACATCCATAAACCACATTACGAGCATGTATTTCTGCAACAGCCTATATGCAAGGACGTATTTTTAAACCCTTTTTAATTTTTTAAAAGAAATTAAGCTTTTTATTACATCATCATTATTATTATTATTATTATTAAATCAGGAGAACTATTGTGAACTGAAGAAAGAGATTATTTCTTGTAAATTACTAAGCTATTATATATTTGACTATTATGTATGTTTTTTGTGATTTTAGAACTAAAACGTAGGATGATCTTGAATAATAACTTTTAACTAGCCTGTACCTGGATACTTACACTTATGTAAGGAATTTTAACAAGGCTGCAGTTAAAAAAAATGGGAAAGAATGTGACTGTAATTAGGGCAGATAACAAGGACTAGTGCAATGATAAGAGAAGAAGGACCAGGTAGGACCATATGCAGCCTTGAAGAGGTACCCAAGGAGTCTAAGACCAAGCGCAAGAAGGAGAGTTGAAAAGTTCAGCTGTGAGGAAGATATACTGCCCTCATCCAGAGACCCCTGAAGAACCCCAGAGGTCAGGGCTGGTGCACCAAGGGGAAGAAACTTACATAAATAAATTCTGGAAACTGATTATAATAGACACTCACGTTCCAGGAAAAGTGATGCCTCGACTGTATATCGCATTTGCAAACTGTGCTGGAAGTTGCACGCACATTAGGTGGAGCTACACCCTGCATGCCCAACGTCACACTAAAGGATATCTTACTTAAAAGTCAAATTAGCATTGATTATTGAGTCTCTCCTCATTGAATCTGTCCTTTCATGGCAGCAGAACACTCAAAATATGCAATATTACTTAAGGATTACCACCACTGTATCACTAGTTTGGGAAGCACTGCCAAGCAGCACTTGCCCTTCCCTTACAAACTGTTTCTTTGTCTAATCCTGTGAAACAAAACCCAAACACGGTAACACACTGTGTGAGGTCAGCGCTCTATCTGGTATCCCACGTACAGGAAACGCAGCAGCAGCCACCTAACCAGTTACTGCTGCAGTTAAATCCAGTGCTTTAAAGGCGCTGGGAACAGTTAGGGAGCCTGCAGAAACCGTATTTGCACTAAAGCTGCTGATAAAGGCAGGAAAGAAAGAGCTCAGCAAAAATGAAGCCATCAAAACAATACAGATCCTTCCATATAAATCCCAAACAATTGTTCAATTTCTCCCATTACCTTTCCGCTCACCCCAACCACCCAAATCAACCTGTTAAGAGCCACCACCTTCTCCCTTTTCCATTCTCAGATCATCGCTACTTCTTGACAGTTACGGTGACAGCACTACTGTGACACTGCTTGTACATTTTATCAGCTTAGTTTAGCCACAAAATCATCCAGCAGGAAAGAATCTAGCTGCATTTTTCTACTGCAAACATTTAAAAGGATAGCACAGCAGACACTTTTAAAAATGCTTTGCAGGTTTAAAAAAGAGCCCCGCCCTCACCTAGAAGAAGATTTTAATAAAGGCACTGGCACATCAACCTGTCAACTAGTGTTCTTTTATCCATCTCTCTTTTCAACAGGATAATTTACAGGTGGAATGCAAAGCTCAACCATCAATTTCCTCCTTCCAAATGAAATCTTCAGCTGTTATTAGACTTTGCCCACCGTTACCAACTTCATTTTAAAATAGCTGGCTCAATTAACCACATCTTCCCAGCACATTTCCCAGACATTAATATCAAGCAGCTTTTATGCAACTCTACTGCATGCAGCCGTTTTCCTACTTCAAAACACACCTTTCAGGTAAATACACATATTTTTGCTGTACCAAAATGAAGCATTTTTCTAATAACTCAGCTTCATTTTAGTAACAGCCTGCAGAAATGTATGTATTGTACAGTTTATTGAGAATTTAAACTAGTCGTAGCTTTGATTGGAGTAATTGCAAAAATCATAATAGTAGCAGGTGCATTAGCAACATGACCATAAAAAAACCAAGATTAAGTGGTATTTTTCAACTGAGTAATTTTCAGCTAGTTTGTCTCTTCTCAAAAACATCAAAGTTACATGTTTTCGCAGTCAAATCTTAATTATTGTATTTTGCAGACCTGTTGATAAAACCTACAGGAATTTTAATTAGCTGTGCTTCTGCATTACTGCTTCTGCTATATATTCCACTGTTCTCAGCATGTGCTCTCTTGCAGCTTGCTCAGTCAAGGGTGAATACAACCATCAAATCTTGGCTTTCATCCACTTTACAAAAACTCTATAATTTATTTATTGTTTTAATCATCTACTTAATCATCTTTTCTAATTTTCTATCTCCTGCTTCATATATTCAGAGAGCGAAAGAAAATCTTAGTTCCCTAAAATCAAGTAACTCTTCCTTTTAAAATGTAATTTTAAATAATAAAAAAATAGTAAAAAAAGAATAATTGTAATAAAATGACAGTAATAAAGTAACAATAAAATGTAAAGGACTAAAAAGCAGAAGGAATTTAAAATAATTATGTTAGGTATTCAGACTTAATATGAGCAAAGAGAATTCAAATGAGATGTTAAAGAACTACTTTCATCCGCTTTTTGCAATGAGTTATCTCCCAAGGAAAGAGGGTTTATTATACTGAAATTTGTATTTTTAATATCTCTATTTTTATACTAAAGTACTCAATAGCTTAAGTTTTTTGGATGTCACGCATGAAATGAACGTTCTTATCAGTTTTGTGATCTGCAGTAAGAGTTGGTTGGTTTGGATTTTTTTTGAAAGTAGAGTTTTATTGGTAATACTCCCTAAGATATTCTGCTACAAGAACAAAATGTAAAGACTTTATCTGTGAACGAGGAATTAGTATGATAGAATTCTTCATCCAGACCTGGTTGGGTAACTTCTAGGGGGGTTTTTTAGCTACTTTTAGGGAGGTTTTTTTTTTGGTTTTTTTTTCCAAACAAAAAAAGGGGGGAAAAAAATCTTCAAAAGAAGTTTGATTTGGACATTTTCTTTATGAAACAGCAATAGTAGATACTGTGATCAAAGGTCTCCAAGTAACAGTTGCATAAAGCCTGACCCAAGTGCTGTTGAAGCTACACGGATTCATGTTTCACCCTGGATATCATACATACTCATACCTTGGCTGTAGGGAAGCTCTGGATGTCCAAAACGTGAGTGTCTTGGAGCTTTGGAAATAAACTGACTAGCTAGTTGGAAGACAAAGAAGTATACTCACAAGACACAATATATATTCTTTGATGTAGAACATGAACGTACCCATAATATATAGATTGGTGATATAAGCATTTCATGGCACAACAGAAGGACCTTAGAGGCTGATGGCTGATCTTCTGATTATATTTTGTCTTGGAATTAGGCTCTTCACTCTCCAGACATGCCTTAATGCAACAGTAATTTACTTAGCAAAGCTTTCTAAAGCCTGATGATTTAACCAGCTGGAAACACACTCAGCTGACAAAAAACCAGCAACTGATTTTGAGAAAGTTGCAGAGCTTTTTGGTAATATTTGCAGTATACAATCACAATTTAAGACATTTGTAACTACTGTAATATAGAGTATCTGAGACTGAGATCTACTCTACTACATCCTTTAACAGCTGTTGGGCTAAATCCTCATATTTTCTGTAACACTAGAGTAAGAATAAACAGTAAAGGCAGATAACATGAATAGGAGAATCATGCCAGGCAAGGAGATGAAAACTCTATATCAAGCGCAACATGTTTAGTCTTATGGCTTACCTTAGAATCACAACCACTGCAGAGATGCTGACTGAGTGCATCACTTACTGTGACGAGGAACAACAGCGAAAACTACTCCAAATTATTATCATGTTCAAATTGCTAATTACCAAAAAGCATTAGAAAAATTACAGCCTTCAAGTACATTAAAAATGGCTTTCCACCAAGCTCAGAGAAAAATATCACTATACTAAATTGTTCAACTCTCCTGCTACGTTACTAGTACACATAGTAGCAATGATTTATAGTCCAGCTGTGTGACAGACAACTATGACTTTATATAAACTCTCTAGGACACCTTTTTCATAAAAGTGAAAAGTGATTTAGCTGCATGAGTTCCATTAACATTAATGGACATCACATGGCTAAATCCCTGTGCCCCACTCTCAAATTTTATATCACTGTGTAATTAGAAATAATTTTCACTGACCTGAGTTCCTTTCTGAATGATTGTGTGATGAGACAGCACAAAAATATTGTTTTCAGAATAGATTCAAGTAATCTGCCAGAAAGAGATGGAGAACTTGGGATATGCAAGTTATCCACATGCTTTCCAAGAAGTAACTGTCTCCAGATGAAGGAGCATCAGTAGAGGTTAGGGTGCTTACTGGGAGCTTTTGCAATTAGACATGGAGAAGCAAGTAAGGGTAAATAGTAAGTAGAAAGGACAAGGTAAAAGGTAAAACATCCCCAAACTTGGGGAATTACGTATTAAATGCAAATTGAAGTGTAAATTTCAAATGGAAGGTCTTCTTAACTGTTCAAGTATCTTAGAAAAGGTTACACACCAGCAGAAACTTTGCTCCATTTTTGATGATGGCTGTATTCCATGCCAAACTATCCACTGCTATAAGAGGCCAATTGTTTGGTTCATGCACTCACTATTGTAATCAAGAGCCATTTCCATCTAACTGCTTCTTCACGCGTACAAATTGAGCCAGTTATTTCAGTTAGTATCTTTATGAACACCCTATCCACAGTAACACACCTTCTTTCTAAGTATCGGTGCTTTTATTTATGAACATATCTTAGACAGTCTTTTCCTCCTTAGTTTAGTATTTCCAACATTTAAGTTTCCTAGCAGCCATCTTCTCCATTCCCTGTCAGCTTCCATTTCTTTTATTATTAAATCTTTATTATTCCAGAAACCCTTCATCCTCTTCTTGTCATTTTTTACAATTTCTATTCCCAAATCTGTATTATTAGTTCAGACTTTCATTTTAATCCTTTGCAGTTTTTATCTTTCTTACATTTAATCCCTTTTATCTCTGTATCTGTCAGACTTTCAAAGATCTGCACAAGAGGTAGGCTTCGCTTATGTCTATCCTTCAGGTTTCTCAGGCATTCATTAATTAGAAAACTTGCAAATAGACAAGTTTTACTGCTCTCTAAACAATATCATCGTATTCTCACACAAAATTATGTTTATTAAAATTGCCTAAGAAGGCCGTAATTCTAGATGAATGAGTTCTTAGTTTGCATTGAGAAATTAGTCCTGGATAATGGAAAAATAAAACTAGCTTGAAACAGACGGTTTTCATCCAGGGCTACTAATACGCCTAATACCCAAACACCAAAACTTTCATCACCCTGCATTCTTAAGTAGGAGCACCAGTTGCTACAGATTTCATTACATTTATTTGTAAACCATGCAAAATCATGAGGATATTTTCACTAGATGTTCAAGAAGCAAATTTTTCTTGCTGATGAGGAGGGAAAAAAAAAAGGTTGAAGTTCAATTTACTGATGAAAGACTACAGAAGTTGTGGATCACATTTATACTACCTCACTTCCGTAGTTTGTATCTTCACATTACTAAACAGCACTGTTTGGGAAGCCCATACATAAACATGTTTTTAGTTCAAAGCAAGTTCATGCAAGTAGCCGTGAATATGGTTTAAAGTTAACTGTCATCAAGCTCAAACGGACTGCTCACAGCAAGGCAGGCACTGCTCATTTACAGCTAGATTCTTGTGAAGTAACAGTTCAGTTCTATAATGAGGGAGGACTCATCATACTATTTACAATTGAGGTCAATCCACACCTCAAACCAAAGTGCAAAACTCATGCTGACTTTAATGGCTTCAGGGTCTACTTATAGATGTCAAACTCTGTTGAAGTAGCTATTGCAAAATAAAAGAAAATGTTTCTGTTAAATGAAAGGTGCCCCTTACCGTATTTGTGCACTGGAGTTGCACAGTAAATTAAGAGTTTCTACAACTCTGTATCACCAGCTGTAAAAATATTACCTACATTATCATACTCTCCATTCATCAGGGTTAAATAACTTGGTTTTGACAAGCAAGGAAAATAGCATTCATTTTTCATTACTATTAGGTGAAATATGAGTAAATAGACTGTCTAAGCAGGTAAATCTCATGATTATTTCTCAACCCTGCTAGCAATGAAGTCAAGTTAAAAAATACTCTGATCCTGGCACTGCAAAAAACAAATTATTAAAAAGACCAAAACCAAAAGCATCCAAAAATAGTGTTTCAACCTGAAAGCATATTTTACCATTATATATTACATATTTGATTGTTGTAACTAAGTACTTTGCCTTCTCCTATCTTTTGTATTACTTCCCCAGAGCAGCATGACCCACTTCAGTAAGTTGACTGAAAATCAGAAACCTTGCTATGCTTGAAGTTGCTATTGCCTTATTCCTAGATATTACACCAAACTTCAAAGTAACCTATGAAAATCTTTACTTGATTTTACTCAATTGTGACCAGAATCTAAGGTGTTCACACAATGTGTGTTGATTCAGTAATGTAAATATTTTGATTAAGGATGAAGTAGATAGAAAATTTCAGGGTGACAATCCAAACGTCAGTTCTAGGACAATGGCAGCCAGTGCAATACCTCTGCCTTCTTAAGTGCATCTGAGTCCTGAAAGCAAACTAGGCGTTTAAGTGCCCTATTCTATTCCATTCTGTGAAGTTAACAGTGTGATTTCTCTGCTGATTCTACAAATTGTGTAAGATATTCATAATAAAAGTCTTGCTCCTGCCCTCTTTTCCCGCAGCTGTTAATGCACTCTACACCAGCCTTTGACCTACTAGAACACAGATTATTTTTACAGTAGGAAGGTGAGGATCCATCCCTCCCTGGACTTTCCAACACTCAATAAAATCCTAGTATGTGCTAGTACCAGGCCTGGACAGCACAACAGACTAAAAGAGGGAATATACTGCACCTGTACAGCAAACAATAATGGGGGTTTCCCTGGGTATTCTCAATCTTATTTAGGCATGGGGCCACAGCCAAGAAACTGGAGCACTAGCTCTATTCATACTGCAACCAAGGACACAAGGGGGAAGCCTGATGAGGTGACTGGGAATGAAAACATCCATCAAACCAAGCAGGCTTCTAGGAAAGAGGGGAAAGAGTAGCAGAGAACAGTATGGGAACCCACTGTGACTTTAATTAGTCGTTCTATTAAAATAGATTTTAATACCAGTATTGCATCTCTGTTCTGGCCTGTTGCAGTAGCTTAAGAAAATCTCTCCTTTTGCTGTAACACTATGGAATGATGGACAATGTTTATTTAGATATGGCTATATAACATACGCACTGATGAACTCAACTGCAGCAATGGTTGGCATAGCCCAGGGACACAATTATTCTTAGATCAAGAGTTTCCATAACAATCTCCTGAGTGTTCTATTTTTCAGAGAGGAAAATGTACATTTCCTCAGAAAATTTGATGACCAGTATCATCAAACACATCAGCCTAGATAAAAGCATGACAAATCTCAACATTTAGACATCAAAATATGCAGAAACAGAGTATTTTAGGAAAATAAACCAATCGAATTGATGTGCTATTCCATTTAATAGGAACTTTTCCTTCCAGTCATCATCTGTGTTATCACTGCATATATGTCTGTGTCATAATACGAACTCTCTCCTCATTATAAAAGTGGTCTTGCCTGTACACCTGCCTTCTACTGAATCTGTCTACAATTCTCATGAAGTTACTTCCCATTAGAAGACCTACACAGTGCATGAAGTGAGAGTTTTGGGAGGGAAAAAGTCACTTGGTAAAACCCCTCATCAAGATAAATTCACTCACACACAAAAAGAAGGAAGCTCATCGGTGAGTGACCTGAAGCAAGGAAAAGAAAAGTATGAAAGGATAACTCTGCAATTTGAATTTTATGGTGTTTTTAGCAATTCAAGAAACCACTATTCAGCTTTCTTACTGGCTTGCACAATACTGTCTGACGTTCACTCAGTCAGTTGCCAATCATATAGTTATATTCATTGAAAAGAGACCGAGACTGGAAATGGAAGGATGCTCCTTTCTGTTTCATTCTTGGTCAAATGTGTGTGTGTTGGGAACTGATGTAATCTTAAGCTTGTCTGCTTGACTAATGTGCTTTAATTAGCATTAGTAACTGGTTTGCTTAGCGTGACTGAATTGCTGAAGCCTTTAGCCTCAGACTGAAACTCAGCAACAGAGCAAACTCCAGCTGAACATGCTTTTAATCCAAGAGGAATGACTAGCAGTTTTATATAACTCTTGATATATTGAAACTTAACTATCATAATGCAATTGTGTAAGTAATATTAATGAAAATTTTATGTTCAGCCACATGAGTTACAGTGACCAAGATGATCAGAGGAGAAGAAATTCTAATTCTTGGAAATGAAGGAAGAGACCATTCTAGTTGGAATCAGCAGAAGATAGAGTGAATCCAGGTGCAAATGAAACAAAAGATTGTGAAACTGCGTAAGGTCACCTGAACCAAAACTCCAGTCACTAAAGAGGATGAGTTACTACTGAACAATTTGATTAGACAGGACGCTGGTGTGCTGTGTGGACAGATGATGCGATAGATTATGAGGCTTTTAAAAAACACAGGAAAATTATCAGGGTAGTCTATTTATCACCTACTAATTACTCACATGGAATGGTCACATCATATCTCATGAAATATCATTTAGAAGCACAAAGGAGCTTTGAGGTAGTTTCTTCAAGACTGTCTTGCTAGTATTATTTTCTGTCATAATCTCATGCCAAAATACTGGTTATAGTTTAATAAGGTTGGGTTGGGTGAAAGCACCAAGTAATGTTTCACTGAGAGAAAAGTCACATGCATTATATGAAAAATTTTTAGCACTCTTGAGACTTGTTATTGTACACTTTCCCATCATAACATCAGGAAAGCAAGCTGTGACAACTATATTGTTCTGATCAACTTAAATAGAAGGAAACAATGTTGCTCTGTATCTTAGAATCTATCTTTATGAGCAAAGCAGAATTTAATAATTCAGTTTGAAAAATTACAATTTCATTTCCACAAACAAAAATTACTGGATAGAGCCTGGGTTGAATTGATTTTATACTTCTGGGAAAATCAGTAATCTTTTATGTAACAGACCAAAATAGGAACAACATTGTGCAGACATTGCAACAACATGCCAATTACCATGCTGTAGTCTCTGGTGAAATATATTTCCAATTTTCAAAGTTGAAAGACCTTCAATAATGGTAATTAAAGATGTTCTAATGCTTGAAACCCTAAATCCACTGGGGATGGAAAAAGAGATTAAACAGTTTCCAGTAGCTTAACATGCAGCTGATGCTGCAAAAACATACTGGGACACTAGCAGAGAACACTACATTGCCTCATGTACAGGCACTTTCTGGAACATCTGAGTGCCAAGCCATGGCTGTGACGTGTTTTCACAGTTCACTGGTTGAAACGTGCCAAAATCTTATCAGGGACCTTCCTAAGAGTCTTCCAGCACAGACAACTGAGTCCCAGGACCCAGGACATCTCCTGGGCAGATTTAAATTGAGTACATATTCCGCCCTTACGTGCAATTTACCCCTTTTGTCCTCAGTTGTCTCTGTGTTGTTGAAAATGTGCTCTCTGAAGCCTCTTCTGTGTCTAAATTGGATAAATTAACTGATAGATATTAAATAATATCCTCAACGACACAGCTAAATTTAATTTAAGTCAGTAGGGCAGATCACCAATCACTATTAGTTCAAATCTTCTTTTTTAATAGAATAAGCAGCCCCTAAATTGAGAAAAATTGCAGTGGAAGTAAAATGTGGTGATCAAGTTCATGCTGTAATCTTCTTCAATGCACTAATATTTCAATGGATTCAAATACAGAACACACTAAGACATGTTTAACCTTTCTTCTATATTCATTTTCTTTCACAACAGGCAATTGAAAAGCTATGCAAAAGGAGCAAACCACCCATATTTTATCTGCTGACCCATCACTTAGAAGCAAGAAAAAAACATTCTATTCCCTTGTAATTTATATTTGTACTGCATTAATGCCCAAAGCTTGCCTCTATTTTAGTACTTTTTTTTCTTCACAAAGCAGATTAAAACCAGATTTTTACCCTTATCTTTATTTTTATCAAGACTTTCTACACAGAACTACAAAAGTGCCTAGTACTAAGAGCTGCACAGATCAAGTACAGAAGTTAGTTAACATTATATGAAACAAAATTGGAGGAGTTCTATTAGCACCTTTGCTTATCCTCAGCTCAAAACTTATCTCTGCCTCTTCCTCCTTCTTCTTCTACATCACAACCTCAATGCACGCACAAAAAAAAAAAAAAAATCAAACATTTTTTCACTAATCCTCCACTCTTACTTATTACCTGGCCCTTCCCAAACCAGGATTTACTCCATCTCGCCTTCCCTGTCTTACCAGCCGACATCTCCCATCTCAATACACCCACAATCCCTAATTTGCAAATGGAAATCAACATAAATGCTGTCAAGCACACCAAAAAAAAAGTGAGGGACTGCTATTAAGCACAACATGGAGGGCATTTTTTATTGGCATAGCCACTGGCGTACAGACAATTATGTTTCAGCTTACATCACGCACTTACAGATGGGCAAAGCCATCACTTGCATCACTAAATGCACTTCTGTTTCCATATTGACATTTGGTCTTATGGAATAGGTAATTTAACAAAACATAAGATATAGCATGTCATGCAGGAAATTTAAAACCATGTGAGAAGGTTTATTCCCAAGAGCCCCACTTTATGTTGCCCCAGAAATATTATAGAAATCCTATAATGGGAAAAAAACATGTATTTACAGAGATGATTAACCTTCATCTAAATATAAAAACTACTATCTTGTATTTTTAATAGTAAATTTAAGTATTACAGTAAATATTTCAAATATTTTCCAGCGGTAACTGATACAAATTCCAAATTTGATACTTTTTAAGAAATTTCATCCATTTATCAATTTTTTGGCTTCACAAAGATCTTGTTTATTTCTGCAGCAGTACCCACATTTTATGATTACTACCTTTTTTTTCAGAGCTCTACAGCATTTCATTATTGACTACTTCTTTCTATGAGGTTTTATTGTTCCATCTGGCATTTTAATTACAGACCTAGTATCAATTTTATATACTTGCTGAAGAGGAAAAAACTGACTTTAATACTGACTTCTCTGCAAATTTACATCATGACTCCATTAAAACAATCGATTTTCCAATGGAAGTCCAGCATATTTGTAATAAAGAATTATATCTGACTATATGTTGGACAGCATTAGAACAAGTAAGTTAAATGAAGGCTAACATTTAAAAACTCATCATTTTCACTTTTACAGGAAATCACTGAAAAAACCCTAAAGTTGAGTTTCAATGAGTACATAAGAAACTTCATAAAGTTTAATGAGAAACAAAGCTAGGTGTTTCTGAGGACAAACACAGTACCCATCTGCTTACCTTCCAGCAATTCAGTACCAGGCACGTGCTGGACTTTATATCCCATACCATGCACAGCAAAGTATGAAAGAGGAAGAGAAATCAGCAAGAAACCATTCAACCTGCTTTTATGGATTTCACTCGAAATTCAGAGCCTAATGATAGGTTTACAGACCTGACAATTTCACTTATATGGAAAACGTTAGTTATTTGGTTTCATAGGTCCATGAATGAAAAATTTGTCATAGAATAGAAAGACATGTCACTGCAACTTAATCTGGACAGGTCAGAACTCCAGAAGAAATTATAAACCACAAAGAGAACATCAGCAGAGATATTTACTGTTAACTAGCACAAAGCTTCTCAGAATCTTCATTAAATTCCTCAAGTAACCATGCTGAAGTTTTCCCACAGCATCAATAATATACCCATACACATAACTTCAAAGAAAGTACTATCCAACATGCCTTTCTATGAGTAAAGTACATCAACATCCTTGGTAAAATCCAACTATTTGTTTATAACTTCCTACATAAAGCATTATATCTGATACACTATGTCATGTTGCTTCACTTTTTACATGTATTGTGACATTATCCAGTATGATTTGACAGGTGTAATTTGACACAATCTAAGATGTAACATGTCATGCATGAAAAGTTTTATTTCCAAAACCACAATGTTTTTTGTCCTCTAAAAGCATCTTAAATCAGCTATGGCATAGAAATGTAACTCTGTACTTGTGTAATATTCCTGTCTACCAATGACATGAAAATTACAACTCTGAAAGATCAGATAAATAATTTTATTTTAGCATATTTTATTTCTCAATTTACTAGTTTCATATTGCATAGTACGCTGCTCTTTAGAAGGTCAAATGATTTTCTACTCAGCTTTTAACTTTTATTCCTCCACAGGCAAGTCCAAATTCAGAGACTTATATAATCAATATCCTGCCCACAACTGCTTCAAGTATTATATACCATAGCTACTGCCACAAACTAAAGAATTCTGCCCCCCCATCCAGTAAAATACCACACCTGTTCTTGTATAACAAGTAGGTTTTGACCGATCTTGTTCTTTTCTCCTGATCAGATCAAAACAGCCAATGACAAACTCAAAAAGCATTAGCTTTGCTGAATTTGCTACCCTGACTAAGCAGATTTTTCAATTCAAGGACAGAAGTGAAAAAGGGGGCAAGGACTTCAATGCTCCTTAAATGTAAATTACTGACACAATTGAGACACTTACGCACACGTAAAGTTGAATTCAACGGGACCCTCTGGAATTTTAAATCCTCTGCAGAGTGATTCTAATGGGCAGGATGTGCTTGCTTTCTCGCAAACTGACAAGATAAAAATGAAAAATATGCAAGTAGGGATACATTCACCTCACTGAACAAGTCAGAAAATAAAAATTAACTATGGTTTTCTTGTTTATGTCTTGTCCATGGATTATCAATTTTTAAAACCGGAGCAAACGCATGATCTAACTTTCTTTCTGTTACCACAAATTCTATTGAACATAATGTGTGATGAGACTAACACTGAGAAACAAATTTTATTCTCTAACAATAACCGCTTTCAAATTTAAGTAAACTGCAGAAATAGTTTGTTATTTGTACTGTCGGACATTTAGTGGTACATTTAACTATTAAAATACATGCTGCAAAGTGAAAAGGCTTCCCAATTAGAGTCTTGGCTCCTTCCAGACATTCTATTCCATATCATGAAATATTCACGGAAAGCTTAATTTTTCATTAATAAAAGTGACTTACAATATGAAAACCCCAGATCAGATATCAGACAGAGGCTGGGAATAATACAGTCAAGCATCCTCATGGTAGGTATAGGAATACAGACTAGAGCAGCATAAACACCTTCAGTTAATGCAACAGAAATTTCCACCTGCACACAGACTGCTCTGTCAGCACAGCCTAAGTTCAGTTTCATTATAGAATCCTGATGAAACGGCTGGATGCAACTACACATGGGGCTTGACTGTTTAGTACAAAGTAATGTTTGGTCCAGGCAGACTGCCGAGGTGCTTTATTGAAATCCTCATTCCTTTGTGGTTAGCAGTTTGTGCTTTATAATAGGGAATCTTCACTCAGACTTCATCTCTCACAATGCTTTGCCCCTGAGAGTCCCTAGATAAGCTCTCTTCCCTGAGACAATAGTGATAGTCTGATGCAAGAAAGCCAACTTAAAAGAAAAATCATCAGGGGAAGGTTTTGAGACTCTGTGTAGCAGTACTTCTGAATCAAATTATCTTTCTCTTGAATAAATAAAGTTTGAGGGCTTCTTACTCACAACCTAAGCTAAAACTCCCAATAGACGATTTTGTGATTTTTTTTTTTTTTTGTATCCTAAACATGTTATTTCACATATAAAAAGTCATTATTTTCTAGATATAAATAGTGTCACTGCGTACTCAGTTTGGGAAGGAATGGAGATAGATTAGTGTAATACTGCCCTTTTTAAACTGCACTGTGAATTCTCTCAGTCATAAATAGTACAAAGAGTAGGACAACGTCCTAATGAAAACTACCTTCATGCATCTATGATCTTCCATTTACCCAGAGCCATGTGCACAGATGCTCTAACAGATGTTTGGTGTAACACCCTCACAGCATTTCCTTAAAACAAACCCAGCACATGAAGTTTAAAAGTAAAGATACATACCTAGATATCACAGGAAGACATGAAGAATTTCTGATTTGCATTTAGCAGTGATCCTGGCAGACATGTGCATGAACAGTGACTCAATAGCCTAACTTCAGCCACACTTTTCTTGTTCCCATAAGCATTACACATAATCATGATAAGTAATATCTTTAAGGATTTCTGTGGGTTGATAGGTAACCCACAGGTTAGGTTTGTTACCCACTAGGGTAACAAAACTAAATGCCTCTCCTCCAATCTCATCCCCAAGTATGTGAGATGTTATACATCTGAAACACAAAGACTTCCAAGAATTACCTGAGGAAGGAAAATAATATGGGATAAATTGAGGAACAGTCTAAAATTACATTATAGAGGAAGTCAAATTGCAGTACATGACAAAAACTCTCCTAATACATTATCAGCAAATGAAATCACGTGGAAAACAGGTACACTCTCAGATTACAGAAGATCTGAAGTGACTCACCATCTCCACCATACCTGGGTCTGTCATAACAAGGCAACTGTTAACTGCACACATTAGCAACAGCATTTCATACACTGCATCAACATGGATCGTACTGGATATTCTTTTCACTGAACATGTAATGATTTTGAGAAATGCTTAAACTTTATTAACTTTTGCCATGCAACACTTGCAATTGCCCTAATCAAAGTGCTGACCTCTTAGAAGTTCAAAAAGAGCAATAATAGGCCTGTGTTAGAACACTCATGGCTGTTATCGTTTCTTCAAAAGACCTAACAAATCTCAAATTCAGCTTCTTTTTTGGAAGCTACTGAATATGCCATCCATTTCACAGTGTCAGAGCTGAATACCAATTTAATTTATTTATTTCAGTGTTACTAGATATGAGATACAGTCACATCTGAAAGGATAGTCAGAGTATGGGAGCCATCTATTTATTTCCCATTTCTGCTTAGTCTACACCTGTCAGAGAGTATTCATAAATATAAAACTGAAACACATAATTTTCTGGTACGCTACAGCTGTAAACTAAACTCACCAATGGTCTAACAACAGCATTTTAAATTAATGTCTCAAGCGTTTGATTTAAATGCAACTAGATGTTTAGTGTACGCTTATCAGATAATCTTTTCTAAGTGAAGTTGCTTTACTTAGGTTACGCAGGCTCCCATCTAAGAGGCTTGACTGATTCTCATGCTTAGCTCTTTGAATACAAGCAACTACCAAAAATCATTATCTGAGCCTCGAGTGATGGGGGGGCGGGGACGCAGAAGTCATAAAACCTTTGACATCTTAGTCTTTCATTCTACAGCCTTTTAGCAGCAGAAAAGCATTTTTAGTCAATACATACCCTTTGTAAATAAAGCCAAACTGTAGAGTAGTTATGATCACAACCTTGAAATGAAGACTGGAACACTAAACCATCTGGGAAACATTGCTGTCTTTAAAAGCAATTCTGCCACAATACCTACCCTCAGTAGTAGCATATACTGTAAGGCACTAAGTCAGAACCTTCGTTTCACCTTTCTAAGGATGCCAAGTGCCAGCCTCTTTTACAATCATCTTTCTTCTACAGTGGAATGTTTTCTTTTCCCCAGCCACTTAATAAAAGTACAAAAAGCAGCCAGCTTTAGAAGTGCAATGCTAGAAGATGGGCTTCCATGACAACAAGGCTTACTTATTTACCAACAAAGACATTGTCCCACCCTACTCACTTCCCACAGACATTACAGCCCCAAAAGGCATTTACAGTGACAAGTTCAGACCAGAAATTATTTTACGGGTAAAAATTTTGACACATGAATACAAACACCACTGATTCAGCAAAAGCAAATGTGATAAAAGGACAAAAAAAATCATTATAATAAACAATACAAAGGCTATCTTATGTGTATCGTGTATTTCTACAAACAGTTCATCAAAGCTCTTTTTTATCTGCTATCACATCGACTTCTAGGCTACAATGCCTCGCATGTTATAATGAATTGCTCAGAACAAGTTCTCTGAATACAAAAATTGCAGCCATTCAGCAGTAAGAACACTGCATTTTGAACTTTAGACAGACTAGGAAGTCTACACTCTACAACTCACCACATGTCCCAGGTGACCACGTACATTAAACCACACACACACACAAAAAAATCTTGATCTCTCTAGAAATAAAGACTCCTTTTAATCTTAGCTACTTATTTTGACATATTGCTGCTCACTGTAAGTTTTTCAAGTTATCTGAGCACACAACTAGACTTGAGACTAATTCTGAGTCTTACACTCAATGAGCTGCACCCATTGTCAATGATTTAGAGTCTAGAGTCACCTCCATCGCCTTCTGTCCATTCTAGAAAAGGCCCCATGGATATAAAATCATATATTTATGAAGAAAATGTCCTAAGAAACATATTACCACACAGTATAAAGCGCAGTATAATGCTGCAGTCTCTTCAGTAAGACATCACACATAATATTCCTCATAGAAAACAGAATAACAGGGAAAAAGATAAGGAGACTTTTGGTAGTTTCTAGTAGCGTATAAGAAAGTGAGGGAAGAGTCATTAATCCAGATCTTATCCTGTGTTCTGTAGATTCCATAAAACTCTCTTAGAGCAAGGTAGTCTTTGCTCAGATTTTAATTGTTCCTATGTTTAAGTGTATTTATGAACATTTTTTTTGAACTTAGCAACTCATGAAGGCTGTGTATTAAAAATCTGGGAGCAGAAAATGTTCTGTAAGGACATGGCAGAAATGCTTCTGTAAAGACAGGGGAATATATATTAAGTTAAGTAGACCCATAATGATAGGTACATGCTATTAAGATAGAAAACCCTCAGGTCATTAGGAAATAACATAAAACTGACTTTCAGCAGTTAACAGCAAATTTGAGGATGATATCAAAACACAAGAGGAACTCAGGCTGCTCCCGACATACATACACCTACCTAGACTCATAATTAGTTTTCTTCTGGACGCTCACAGATCTTTCGCTGCTGATGCTGTTTTCCTGATGCTTTTAATAGCCCTTTCCCAAATAGGCTCATTGCTTTACTTACATTTTACCCACCAGAGGGCACCCCAGGATTTCACAACCAGCCAGACTAGGCGACTGCAGATCTGCTAAGCTCTGTTATAAAAAAAAAAAAACAAATAAGCAAGATTTCAGCAGGTGTTTTTGATTTATTTAGGAATTTGTCTTGGCACCCACCCCTACCCACTGAGTAGGTTTCTGTAGTATAATTAACTTCGGAAACACAGGAGAAAGCTTTCAAAATTAGATGACCCAGTAAGATAAATCTTTTACATTCAGAAACCAACACCACATCAAGACCATAGGGATGATTTCACCTGTGCCTCATCTCTTTTGAAGTTCAGCTATTATGCTCAGTTTGGAACCAGGGAACAGCCCATCAATTCATAACGGCTCATTACCAGCATTTAATAATCTCACCTTCAAGCGTTTTTTAGCTAAAAATAAAAAGGCCAACAACCTTCTGAAGAGATGAATGCAGAAATACACTAGAATATGTAAAGCCTACATTCATGTTCAGATTTTCCCTAACACAGCAAACAAGTCAGATGAACTTTTAGGATCTATATTGTTTGCTTTATGACCCAAGGTCCAGAGTTGCAAGGGTGGACGAGGTGCTGAGGGGCAGCATAGGAATGGTTGGACTCGATGATCCGGTGGGTCTCTTCCAACCTGGTTATTCTATGATTCTATGACCCAGCTATGCTGCTTCTGTCCATTTCCTTTGTTTATCAGCTTTGTTTCCCCAACAAGCATGGCCTCAGTGAACCTATGCCTAAGGCATATTGTTCAGCGACTCCTTCTTGGCTTATTTTCCAGTTCTTCTTTCAAGATGTAATGTTCCTTCCCAAACTGACCAAGAACAATTACTGTTTCACTGTGTGGTACTTCAGCTTTTGCAAGCTCAGAGACCTCCAGGGGAACAGAACTGAGATGCACTTCTTCCTGAATTCCAACAATCCATGTCTTCTATGTAAAAAATACTTAGAAGTACAGAGAAATATTCATTCTTGAACACCGCCATGCATAGCTTCAAAGTAAAACCACTGGAATAGAAATTAAACGTTAACCCACTTGTATTATTTCGTTTTTCCCAGTGTGTTCTCACAAATGAGTGGCCCATGGCAGCTGCCTGCCAAGATGAGTCTTCAGTGAGTTACAGCATAAGTACCACATAAAGAGAAGCGCACACACACACAGGAAGGTGCGAAAAATTTAAATAGCAAAGACTGTTACAAAGAAAAAAGTGTGAAAAACTGAAATGACAAAGGCCGCGTTAACAGCTTGTCTCACAGTCACAAACGGGAATAGCTGCTAGCAGTTGTAGTTAGAAAGAGGCAATATGATGAAAGGACTGACTTCAGATAGCCCCATGTTTTTCTTTGTTCACAGGTAGTTTATCAGCAGTTGAGGCTTGTTGACACAGTAAAATGTCTCCAGGTAGCATTGCGACTTTACATCTGGCTATTAAAAAAAACAAACCAAAACCAAAATACCTAGAAACTGTAAAGTATCAACTTTCTACTTCAGCATTCTGGAAAGAGAAAAAAGCAGAAATAATAATAGAATATCTGCAATAAAGCTGCCGAAGAGAAGGGACAGCAGCAAATGGAGCATGAGAAGCACTTCTATTGTTGCTTTTACATGAAAAGAGACAACATCAAGGCTGAATATAAGCAACACTCAATTGATCCAATTCTTGAAGAAATCCAAGTACATCCTTTCCCGTTAAGAATATACTCAGAGCTATGGCCGATGACCTCCTAAGCTTTTTCACCTAAAGAGGACTAACTATGAAGCAAGAGTGAGAACAGCTCATTCTTTGCATCTTTTGTAAAAGGAAATCCGATGTGTCATCAACCTCAGTTTATCTAACTTTTTGGATAAACCTGAGCATTTAGATGGCTCATTTAACGTGAAATAATAAGCTCGGAAGTCACTAAGTGACACAAAGCAGTACACAATGTAAGTATAATTTACTGTCGCATAGAGATGCTAACTGACAATAAATACAAAAAAAATCAGAGGCAAATACTGGTGATTACTTCTGAAAAATCACTAATAGCTCATTATTTTCCCCACCCTTTAATTCATCAGGAGTTCAAAATCATCACCATTTCAAAGCTTTCTCTTGTATTTGCTTTTTAAAATAATACTGTCAAAACTGAAGCCTTTTCTTTTTTTTCCTCTAAGAATTACACTTAGAAAATTCTTGAAACTCAGCCCAAGACATTCATTGACTTTCTTAACTTCAGCCACCAAATAAATCATCTGCTATTGGAAAAATGAAACAATTTTATCCTAACTACTAGATACATTAAGGCACTGTCACTTAGAAAACCCACTAGTCTACTAAGCACAGTAAGTTGCAATAAGGAGTCCTCCCAGATGTATTAGTACAGCTACATATAATATAACACTACTTCAGAAATGGACATAATAATTGAATAGAATCTATTATAATAATGAAGATAGCACACACAGAGAATGAAGTAAAAAGGCAACCTCACTCCAGAGAGGTTTAGCATTTAGAGGTTAGAAATGTTCTCAAGAGCAGAGCTTTGTTGAATGATCTATGTTCCTTCTATGGTAGGGATGTTTTTCAATGTTAAGAGTGAAAGGTTAAAGCGGTTGTGCTCTACTTAGCCCGGTTTTCATTTATCCTTCCCGTGTGTTATTTTGAAAATTTTAACAGAAGTGGTTTAAAAGCACTAAAACCAAAGCAAAGCTTTCTGTGATGATAATGGAAATTCCTTGTAGAGCACCTATTCTCTGCTCTGCTTAACAGCCCACTGTTTTCAACTGCCTTGGGGTTGTTTCTGAATTTAAATGCTTACTGTAGTGATTTCCTTCCCCAAGCTGAGAGCGAATGTGACAAAGCACACAGAAGATATTCTGAATTACACCTGTTCCATTGCTGAAGCTGTCTGCACTACCAGCCATTCTTTGACCCTAGCAGTAGTATTTTCTTACATAGATTAATTTATTAAATAGTTGCAGCAGCATGGTCACCCAGGTAGGTAATGGGTGCAGGAGAAAGATTTGAATAGGTGTCTTCACCTTCACCTTTCCTACGCAAGAGATGAAAGAACTGTGGTTGTTTTATAACAAGTTTGACTCAGAGAACAAGCAAAGTCATTTCTCTTAATATCGAGATGGAACAACAGCTACTGACATACATACTCTCACCTGGCCTTTTGTAAATAAAGTGAAATTTCAGCTCCATTTTCAGAAAACAAACTGAACACGTACCAAATTTATCTTCTGTCTCCTAATGCAACTTTTCTATTTTTGCTTTATCCGTTTGTCTGAAAGATAAATAGGAAAGCCTGGATTATCTTTGCATCATGCTGCAGAATAGTATCATAAGCTTTCATATCACAGACAGCAAATTCACATCATTTCAATGGTATTTTTATTACACTCTCTCCAGTCACTCTACTGGCCAAAACTTTTCATCATTTCCAGTAGTCACGTACCAAACATCCTCACAAAAAACAATCAAAAAAGAGCTTTTAAGATATAGTAGAATCCCTCCACAATTCACCATGCCTTAAAGTCCAGCAGGTGGAATATGTGGTTCATAAATTCACCTTTGGAACATTACACAGTAAATTTATTTATGTCTCAGATGTATAGATGCCAAAATGCATTACTCCTGTCAGTGTTTTGCACAAACCAAGAGTATCTGTACGTCACAGAGGTGTACACATTAACAATTAGAAGGCCTCTTGCTGAAGACCATAGTTTCAAAGACACTTTTCACATATATTAAGGCATGACTTGTATATGTTTTCTCAATTTTATCTCGTTCCTGTCAATGAGGTTTTGAAGAATTGGAGCAATATGTGTTCTTCAATGTTCAGGAGAGAATTATTGGTTCAGCTGTATTTTAGATATTAGTGTTTAATATCTGTAAAAGCTGGAAGACCAGAAAGGTAATAGATTCAAATTACTAACCCTGCATACGATACAGATCATTTAATTAGGAAAAAAAAAATTATTGGCAAGCTTTATGCCATCACACCAAGAGGGATACAGCCATATACCTGAGACACTGGTGTGTATTTTATTAGAAGTCTTTTCTGCCTGTGTTACATATCAAAACAGAAAACTGAAATCTGTTTTCCTAGTTCCAAGCCAGTGTATATTAACAACTTAAGTGACATCCACAGGTCCAGATGATCAAAGGTATCTGAACATTGTGTTGTAGATTACCTGTACCTCCATCTGCTCTAAACTAAGTTTTCTAACCTTTTTCCAAGCAACCATAAACATCTAGAAGGGAGAAAATGACAGATGATAAATACATCTGTTGACAACAATAACCAAAAAGAAAGCAAGATACATCAAAAGTAATGCAGCCTCAGCTGAGGGATAGTCCAAGAAAGTTATTCGATTCCTATTAACTGGCACTTTATAAATAATGACTTAATACACAAAGCAATGAAAGAACTAGTTCTTTTTCCCCTCGCATGGAGACTGTACATGAGATGCTACAGTATTAGCTCAAAGAAAACTCTTTGATTTAAGGTACAATCTGGGTATTTATTCAGTTTTGTTTTTTGTTTTTTTTTTTGCTACTGCTATGTATTACTTTATTCAAAGAAAATTAAAAGTAGAAACTGTTCACAAATCCATTCTGAAAACAGAGAATGAATCTAAAATAACTGAATGGGTAATCACACTAACGGTAGGTTTTCTTCACTGCTTTTGTGGAGTTTTAAATTTTATCATGTCATCCTAAATACAGTTTGTTGATAACTGAGTTTTAATTTTATGATTTGAACATGTTAAAAAGTTTGCAGCAACAGAACTGGAAATCATCTTAAGGTACAAAAATGATAAAACAATTCTTAGGTTAATCATCAGATCAGATCTCTTCACAAACAGGCAGAAGGCTTAGTGTGATCTGCACAATAATTCTGCAAAACATCATAAAAAGTCAGACTATATTTTATGTTCTCAAACTTACTGTGAGTTTCATAACTTCCTGATGAAGTCTTTCTCAAAGCACCTGAACTGAAATATCACAGAGCAGAAAGAATAATATTACAGAGATCACACTAATCTAAGACAGACCTTCTTCCTACAAGAATTATGCTTAGAGGAAACAATGTATCTCATGTTTAAGAATATTGTATTCTGTCTTTCTACATTAGTAATGCAGCCCCATGCTATGATAAAAGTAATACTAAGAATTTTATTGCAAGTAATTTTTCAGATCAACAAGAAGAGTTTTCTACACTTCCCTGCATATTTTCATTTCCCTTTTATAGTTTACTCATCAGTCTGTTGAAAGAACCCTACATCTCCCATAAACTTGTCTGAAAAGTTTTCAAGTACAAAATAGCATCTAACACGCACAAAGGAACGCACTGATTTTTAAGGGGCACACTGTTACAGTAGTCTGCGGAAAGAGTGACATTGACAATTTTTAATTTTAGCATACACAGCCAGTGAAGCTTTCAGAACTGCAAGCAAACAGGTACAAACATCCATTTTTAGGCAGCTTGAAGCTGTCAAGCCTAATGTCACTTTTAAAGCAAGATCGATGTTTTATCTCCTCTCCTTCCTACTAAAGGAAGCTGAGGGAAGGGTATCGGACTTGACCCTTAGGAGCCCGTTCACAAACCCCCTTTCTTACTGAAAGTTGAGGAAACTGCAGATTTTGGCAGAGAAACTGATAATGAAAGTATTTGCATTTCTTTTCCAGAGGTTCCAGTAGACTGACAAGAGAACTAGCAAGCTGAGGAATTAATCTGAAACACTTCTATCACTCTTTGCAAAAAGACAGGTGATTCAGTTCCAGGTTATGGAGGGGTGTAATTTTCACTGGCACTTAATGGAGGGGATATAGGTCTGAGAAAACACTATATACTAATTAATGAACTCCTTGAATTTTGGCAGGTATTAAGTTAGTCAAATTCCTCTTCTCTTCTCACTAGGACTACCTGGTCAAATAAACCTGTGCTCCAATTCACACTCCAGATGGATGCTTGTACCTTCCACTATTCACAATACAGAAGGATTCTGTTGCCAAGTTCAACAGAACTCTACCAAATGACATTCTTTCAGAAATTATGCCAATCCTGTCCATTTTGTAGCCTTATAAGCTAAGTTTTGGTTTAATCTTCAGCAACAAGATGACAGTTGTCTGTTATCTTTGCAGAATTAATTAATCACTAAATTTTCAAAATTATTTTCCAAATAAAGACACCAGTTCTACAAAGAGTTTCACTTGAGATATGTATTTTAAATCTACATGTTTAATTCTTTGATATGAATAAAGACCCAGCCACCACTGCTACAACCTTTCAGAAAAAAAGGCTTTTTCTTCAGATAAATTCTAATTAAAAATGGAAATTACTTACCAGTAAGAAATTAGTGTTTATACAGGATGTACAACATTAACACATATTTTGAAATGAATGCTGTTATTTAACTTAATCCCTATAAGACAATGATGCAGCCCCCTTTTACAGAAGTTAAAAGCCTTGTTTCAGCGTGTCAGTAGAAGTACATTGAGCGTTTGAATAGAGCTGGAGTGGACTGCTGAGTTCTTGATGACAGCTCTATACTGGAGTCAACTACACGTTCAACCATTTTTCAGCAGTATCTATGACACGGACAGAAGGTTAGAATGCACCTGAAGTGGTTGAGCTATCGAGAAAACATTAATTCATACCCTATGGGCAATGAGTTATCATCAGATGAGGAATTCAGTACATTCAGGTGACCTTTCTGTGGTTTAAAATGCATTCTTTCTACTCCATAAGCATGTGACAATGAGTATTTAATCTTACTAATCATAAAAGGATTATACTGTGAGACCTGAAGCACTAATGAAAGCTTTTGATGTGCTTCACACATTTAAACAGATGTGATTCACATTGATAGGCATATAAAAAGATTTGATGCTTAAATACAGTCTTGCTTTTAGAACAGTTTGTATTTTACAATTGTTCAGTGTAATGAGATTTATTTTCACTAGGGTATATTTGGGGAGGAAAAAACAACAAATAAATCAAAAGAAATGTGGATTCTGATCTAGCGAGTTTTCACATAGTGAGCCAGTAGCAGAATCTGGGGTAGAAGCAAAAAATATCAATTTCCAGGCTGAAACTTTTGAACAGCTTTGTTAACAACCTGGACGATAGGATAGGGTACACTCTCAAATTCATGGCACAGGCCAATACTCGTGAGGGCAGAGCTGTTGCTCAGAGGAAAGTTGAGAGGCTGGAGAAATGGGCTGACAAGAAATTCATGAAGTTAAAAAAAAGGCAAATGCTGAACCTTACACCTTGCACGGCATAACCGCCCCACAGCAGTACAGGTTAGGCAGTAAATGGCTAAAGAACCAAAACTGTTGCTAAAACATTAGGCTATTAGAAGGAAAAGTAATTAAAAGAAGTATTTTAACTATATATGTAGAAGTCCAATTACAACTGTAGAATGATGAAAACTGAGTGTTGAAGCTATTAGGTGCTGACACACCATTGTACTTAACACAAACACTAAGGCAGCTCAATTAATTCATTTTAATTACTGCAAACCAGTTCGAAATATATCAATATATCACATACCATTCCATGATTCTATGACTCTATATTAACCCTGTAGTTTAAAGCACACCTAATCACTGAATTACAAAAATACACAAGAGATAAACAAGTAATATAATTCTACACTGAACAAGTAACATTTCCAAATTCACAAAGCTGAATCAGGTAAAGTTGATGAGCTAAAACTGAATATGCTGACTGTTTCTTAAAGAAAGAGAGTTGTTGTTTTCTTCTTTCTTTTTTTTTAATATTCTTCTACTATGTAAAAATACAAAAGACTAATTAGGGTTGATTTTAAAGAATAAATCACCAACTCTTAGAAGTTATAGTTGTCATTTTTGTTTGTTAAGATTGATGAACAACTGTTATCGATTTGTGGGGTAGAAATCCTTTGAAGCGGCTGTACAGAAACAATTAATATATTTTGACAGCTATTCCCATAGCATTACTGTCCACTAAGACCTATTGTTCCTCCCCTGAGCTGTTTAGGACAGCTGCATTTTCAGTCTGGCATATAATGATAATTTTTCTTTTACTTTCACCCAACTTTGCAATGGACAACAGTTATTGATTTTCTGTTATTTCAAAATGTAAGTATAATTTACTTTTTTCTTTTTGACATAATAAAAAAATATTGTATACAAATTTGGATTCCAGCTACAATTTGCTTATATTCCATTAGAAATTATCTACTTCAGCAAACTCAATTGTTCAGCAAAATTCAGTGCTTCGAATAAAAATTATAAGAAAAAAACATCTCCATCTAAAATGCTACCTAAAGCAGTGTTTGAAGGTACATGTCATATACTGTAAGAACATCATGCTACCTACAACATTTCTAATAGATTTCCACTAGTGAATAGAATAAGAAAAAGACTTTTAGGTTACTGACCCATCTGAAAGCAAAAACTTATTCAGAATTTAACATTTTCTACAGTGAATATTCATTTTTGAGCTCAAAGTCAGGGAAACCTTCCTTAGACAAATCCCTTACTATGTGTCTAGGAAGGTGCAAGAAAAAGCTGGAAGGCAAAGTCACTTACAGTTGTACTTAAAGAAGCATGAAACAACCCCTGTGTTGCTCTGCCACACTTGTTAAAGATCATGTTTCCTCAGAATTCAACAGAGCTTTAAATCAGTAGTAGGACTGGCTACAACATGACCTGATTTGGTTTGATTTAAAACATTCTTTTAAGGTCAAAACTACATATAATCTGATTCTCAGCATAACAAAGCTCAAGGAAGTCCAAGGACAGAACAATTATGCTATGTTCAATGGTGCGTGTGCATTCAGTATCGTGCTGTTTATTATTGTTATTTATAAGGGTGTGTGGCTTAAGGAGGGTTGTCCGTCCCATACATATTCCAATTAGTATTGTCAGAAATAAAACTTTTGGCTCTACCAGCTGTCTGACAGGGTAACTTCCAAACAACCAGGTCCTTTAGCACTGCCCCTGCCATGGCCAGAGTTCCTCATCAGCAAACAGCTTTTAACATCACCCGCAGTGACACACCTATGGCTACCACTCATTTGTCTTACAAATAAAACAGCAAGAACCACTACAAGGACAAAGGCAATTCCATAACCAAAACCACTAGCTGTTCCAATTTTCTGTGCTATAGCTGTTGGTACCAACAACTGCCTGGTATTTCTAAAGCAAAGGAGTGTTGCATGCCACAGCACCCAGGTACCTATCAAGTGTTGAAATCAGTATTGATTACAAACAAAGAATAACATAATTGTTTTGGTACGAAAAACCACAGATGATGCCAACAAATAAATGACTAGGTAAGTAGCAAGACATTCAATTCTGAAACACGTTGTTGTAGTTTACTCAGTTTACTAACCTGAGCTTTCCCCTGAGTAAATCTGACCCACTGCAGAGCTACACGTGCAAGAGATAACAGGAACCTCACATTTACCTGGAATTACTCTGAACAGAGCAAGTAAAAATATTTATGCTTTATTTAAAGCATTGCTTTGTCTCCTGAAGCACTGCAGCAGTACAAGGAAAGACTGGAGCATTAAGAATCCATTATGTGTATGTAAGATTATAATTATTAGACTCGGATCAGGATGTTTAAAGATAAACAGAGTCGCTTTTCAGTGAATTGATAAACAATCATCTTCATAAGCATTCAAAGGATACCGTATTTTTAAATGCGGAAACAAATATGAAGAATACACACACGGAATATAAAAGGAGAGGGGGAAAAAAAAGATTCAATCTACTTTCCTGATACAGACTGTTTTACAGGTTGCAGCCTGTAGAAGCGAGAGTGATAAAATGTTTCACTATCAGTTCGCCAGTGGGGTGAATTTTACATGTTCATTAATAAGATTTGACTCTGGCTGATCTACTTTCTATATCTGCTCCCAGTCTTCAGAACATTCATGCATAAAATTCTGCTGGCTTAGCTGGAATGCTAATGGAAATGTATATTTTCTTTTTTCTTGCATTTTTTTAAATACTATCACTAATATATTTTTCACTTTTGCTAAAGTAGGCAACCCAAAAATTTTCTTATGCAAATTCTACAAAAAATGTCACGCCATGGATATGTAAAAACCTGAACTATATGTATTAAATATTTACAAGCCATTTATAATGTAAAATCATTCTTCAATATTACTTAAAATAAATACATTTAAGGTAACTGTAACATGCCATTAAATATTTTCAAGAAAAAATAAATTTCACTGAATACATTAACCACTGTGAAGTATTTATTCAAGATGACTCATGAAGTTTCACCATTTTTTTTTTTTTTGCATGCCATATTCAAAAACCTGATTATGTCTGGCCAGTGGGACTATTCCATCAACAGTATTTCCAGAATGCCTAAAGCATGTCTGCTGGTTTTCTGCTTTTCTTCCCAGTAATCATTGCTACTTTCAACACTCAGCCTATTGGCTCACATGCACTGGCTACTTCTTTTAATCTCTTAGCTGTTGTTCTGAGATTTATTTTCATTCTCTTAAACCTTCTACGTAGAGGTCAAAAGAAGAATCAAAGGTCTGACACACAGCATTTTGCTAGCAAATTACCTTGCTGAAGGCAAACAATGCAGTCTTGTCAACCTCGTTATTCCTTTGAAGCATGTCCAACATTTTTTTTAATTACCTGCTGATTGCCAGAGCCATAAAGTGCTCCAGTAATTTTACAGCCTCACAGCTTTTTTTTTTGTACAATGTTAATTCTTAAAGTCACACTAGCCACAACATTTGTTATTAAAAATTTCACAAATGTATTGCCTAAAAATTATTACAACCACAGGTGTCAAAAAATGGCAGAAATTATTCAGGTGGGTTTGTCTGAATTTAGTTTTTCCAACAACAACAATTTAAAAGAAAACTAACAAGAAGACTTAATCAAGAATATACGTTTGATAAGCCAACCAAATGAAAAGGTACTTTTGTAAAGAAGATGCCAGGAAAAGGAAAGCTCTCTCACGGGCATTTTACAATTTCAATGCCACTATCTTTTGGAGTACACAGCAGCAGCAACTTTTTTCTACTGCATTTCATTTCAGAGTTTGCACATGCTAGTTTACAAGATGCATAGCAATTTAGTCATACCTATATCCCCATGGTATATTAGCTGCCAAGATTGCTTTGGGAGGAGGACAAAAAAAAGACAAAAGAGGAAGAGGGGTGACTGCTACAATCAGCCTTTTTTCCACCACTACCACTGCTCTTCACTGCATACAAAAAAAGCTATGAGTGGCTTATTCCCATGCATGAAGCAGCATGGGTTTAAGAGCGGAGAGTGGTGAAAGAAGACAACAGATTTCTGTAGGAGATCTTAGGATGATAATTGGTGGAAGAGAAGACAACTGGGAGCAAAAAACAGTGTTCTGACAAATGGCTATAGAGTTATGCATAGATGAATCTTTTCACTAGACCCACTTCATTGCCTACTTCAGGTCACATGTCAATTGTTACACAGTAAAATAAAATAACATAACCTCAAAGTACTATAGTTCCCCCCCATTAGTATTCTTTCTTTAAAAGGCTTCCTTAGAAGTCAACAATATTCTACTCATGTTTTTTATAGACTATCCATTTTCTCAGCACAAAATTTTATTACATGCTGTAGTAGCAATAAATTTGCTCTATGTGGTTCTTGTTTTTAACTTCTACTTGCTACTACAGAGCCAGAGAAAATTCAAGAATTTCTAGTAAAACATTATTTTGGTTATCCTTGATAACGTTTAGCACTAACAGCTTCAGAAGACTCTTGGGGTTATCAGTAACTATTTCATAAATTTGGCAACTGAGTTTTCACACCAGGCTGCATTTTTTGTCATGTAACCTAAAAAATGTACACCTGCACAAGATCATCAGTTTCTGCTTTCCACTGAGCTACCAGATGAAAATACTTGTTCCACAGCACGTAGTAATGGCATCCTGTCCTTGCTGCAGTCTCTTCTGGAGAAGCAGAATGACAGCTGGAATGCCGCAAACTTGTAAGGATCCTTTGCAGCAAGTGTTTCCAGTTGAGGAAGGACAAAAGGACAAAATCCATACAGATAATCAACCTTTGAACTTGAAGGCAGAATGAGAGTGAAGTTTAAACATGAAGTAAAATTTAGTTCTTCATTTCAGATGAACCAGTTGGAAAACCTGGTATCCGCTACTTTTCATACAGAAGCAAATTAAAAGCCAATTGGCAAAGACAAAGCCAGAGTTGCTCCAGGACATATTATCTGCAACTGGCTGTGAACAGAAGTCCCTGCTCCATGTTCCTACTCTTACATGCTGTTTCATTGCACATTTGATCACCTCCATATAATACGTTTACAAAACACGATACGCAATATGGTCCAGATAAAGGAATCTATACCAAATCTTATTTTGATGTAACTACTGCTTTTAGTCAGCAAAAAAATTGGACAATATTATATTTTCACTAAAAAGTTTTGCTAGCTAATGTCTGAGTTCAAGGAGACCTGTATAAGTTGAGTATAACTTAATGGCTAATAAGGCAGCAATTTCTTTTATGGGCACAAAAAGATTGATCAACTTCAATAGAAAATACTGTTGTCATTTATGTTAATTTTAAGTTGAGCATACAAAACCATCATTTTATTTACATAAGTAAATGATTAATGACCCTCTTACAGACACTATAAAATTTTATTTAAGGATGCTGTGATATCTTCAGAAGTCCATTATGTGTATACACTACCAGACCTTTTCCAAAAAATGTGTTCCACAGATGTAGCTATTATTCACCCAGTGGGACTTGATAGCATGGTTCAACAATATTCTAATGCTGACATATAACTCAGCCTGTTCTGAACTACTGGATAGCAAGTAACACAAAAAGACACTAAAAAATAAAATTAAAAAGAAATAAATTTCTTTTTCCAGTGATTGGAAATTACTGTTAATCTTCTGCCAGGGAAGTAAAACCAAAACTGGATCTATTACTGAAACAGCTCTCCTCTTCCAACTCAAGATATCACTACAATTCCTGCCATAGAGTTGATTCCTCACTGGGCTCTTCAAAACTCTTCTGAAGAGCAAATACTGTTTTTTACTATGTCCTTTAATTTGGGGTATTTCAGTAAACGACCTTAGAAGTAGTTAAGGCAGGCAGACAAACAGTGGCCATAAATAAATTTAGGTAGGAGTTCTCAAAAAGGTTTTTAACTATTTGAAGGAGAAATCTTTGTAATACCCTTGCAACTGGAAGACAATAATCAAGCTAGTTTTAACAACCAGCACAACTGGTTTATTTTCATTCAGATAGAGCTGTTACATGCACAGCTGACTAATAGCTGTGGAGAGGCGAGCTAGAAACGGAAAGAACTTTTTCAGTCAATGTTTCCAAATTTTTCTACCCATTCATTTTGAAACAAAAGGGTATGTATGTGTGCGCTCCATAAACAATTCATCAATTCAAACAAATAAATGCAGTGTGTATATTTCAAGCATATGATAATTTTGAAGTAATTTATATCACTTTAATTTAAAAATATCTTCTTAGAGATTTTATGATTAAGTATCAGCTGCAGTTACTTTGTGCAAAAGTGGAAGAACACATCTGTTACTGAAAAAACAGACTTGGAGCATGCTGACACTGTTGGAATCACAGCGAACGGGAAGCAAGGGAGAAAGCATAAGTTCTGCCTAGAATAGTATAATGAAGTCCCTTGAACGTGGTCCCCAAAACAGAAGTTATCACTCAAAATAGCCTACTTGAGAGATCTGTCTTCTGCTTGCATTTAGAGCTTCCTAGTACAAACTGTTTAAGCTTTACTGTTGATTAACACATGCATTATTTTTGTTCTTACACTTGACCTAATGTTAACTTGGAATAATCTGGTACATATTAGCCACATGACTATTTCAGCCATCCGACATCTCCTATTTATGGATGGTCTTGTAAACTGTTAGTTTTCATCTCCCACTGGCTATGAAGTTCATATGATATTAGGCAGCAATTCATCTAGGGCAGAAAGGCTTCATCACAGAAGAGAAAGTTTCACACCTGATCCCTTCAAACCCTAGTTACAGTCAGGTATCATTAGAGTATCCTTAAATTCAACAATTCAGTTGCATAATCTATATTTCTAATTCTGCTTCTCTAGTAATCTTAAAATTGTTCTAAATTGTACTCAAAGTCTTTATGTTTTGCAAGATACCATCCCTCCCCACCACCCCAAAAAAACCCACTGTGAAGCTGAGAGATAACATTATAGGACAAGATCTGCTTTTGCAATGAGTCTGAATGAACTGACAATGCCAAACATACATTTCACGAGTTCAGTTTCCATTATTAAAAAATTTGAAATATAATTGAATATGTAAAGTGTATTGACATTTTAAAACATTTTCTTGATGCTCTCAGGCTCTTTTCCATGTTACTCACTTAGATACACTATAGATCTATTTTAAAAAATAAACAGGAACTCAGTTATAATTGGCCTCCTCATTTCTAGCTCAGTATTACTATCGAGGTCATCTATGCAACTGACAGCTCTTAAATTACTCTAGGAATGCATTGTAAATACTAAAGTACTGACCTTTCTCTCACCTAGCAAAAAGTATAAATTAGCTATTCATATGAACTACATTAGATTAATTCTCCAAGTTACATAAGAAAGAAAAAGAGGGAAAAAATAAATCCAACTCCTTTACGAGCAAGCTCTGAAATTGTCATCCCCCCCTGAACTGACTCACTAGAGGGCAGGATTTAGCCAGGAATGGGCTCCAGTCAGCTAGGTGAGGGGATGGAGGGATACAAAAAGTCTTCTAATGCAACAAAAAATGGCTTGCAAAATGGCAAAATTGATTTTTATCAGAATTATCCTTTTCATCATGCCTAAAACAAGACTACCAAGTTGCTTTTTAAAGAGACATCTCTCTCTCTCTCTTCAATACCCTAAACTGGAGGATGCTGGATGAGGAAAGATACTTGCTAAACTAAGGTTTAATGAGGGGATGGCAAAGAAAAATCTCCCTAAAAGCCACCGTACTCACAAGCATTTCAGGGAAAAGAATGGATTTGTCTGAAGGAATTTCTTGGAAAAACCATGATAAATCATTTTGCTTTTGCATTGCATTTGCAAGCTGCAGTGTTTAGTTTTCATAATGACACTTGATTGCCAGCAGCCTGAAAGGCAGTACTCAGTTTTAAAACCAAAGTATGCCCCTAGGTGTTTAAAACTAGCAGTTGAGTAAATTTTGATTCATTGTTTCTTGTCGTCCTCCAGCATGAACTTCTACATAGAGTTGGAAATGATAACTACCACAGCTTGGAGGAATGCTGTACCTTCCCTAAAGCAAAGTACCACAGCAGTGCTGTGCAAAAAGATAATACCACCTTCAATTCCCTCACCTTGTTTAGCTCTGTTCAACTTGACTTGTAGTACAGAGCGAGACACACAACCCAGGGTTTTGATGGCTCATCACTTAAAAATACTACGATTTACTACAGTATACTGTCGTAATATTAGCAATAGCTCCTCTGAGGTTCTGCTGCAAATTCTGTGATGGGCAGATCAATGAGAGAGACTGAATTGCTCCACAGGATTTAGCTTATCTTCATTCTACTGCAGCTGGCTGTTCAGTGCAAACTGGTATCATTATTTTAAAAGCGTTTCTGGTTTTCAGCAGGCAGATATTAACAACAGTGAAGAAAAATAATGCAGTTGGTCTGAATGATATTTGGAAATGCTCAATGTTAAGGATGTTACCAGGCAAGTAGATCATATTTTCTCTGTAAAGTAGTTTAACCTATGACTTAACAGCTTTAAGGCAATTGTGCTACCTAATCAGCCACTGTATCTCTCTGTCTCCTTCCTGCAGTTGCTGAAATCATTAGTCAGGGAATTGGTGAGGAAGCCATAGAAACACACTAGCAGCAGGGAATAAAAGTCTCTAATGGTCATAACTCACACTAAAAATGACAATTTATGGGGTTTTTTTACAGCATGTAATATAATTTATAGGATGTTATACATTGATGTGTATGCCTAATGAGTGTTGTAGAAAGCCATAAATCATCAGCATTTCCAACTTCCATTGAGAACTCATTTATTACACTATTCCAGAAGTATATCCTCATGATAACCACACCCTTGTCTGGCTTTATTGAAAGACAGGTAAAAGCCAGAGAAGGTAGATCTAACAGTGGTCTGATGCAGTATTAAAACCAAAACCACACTCCAACTAAGACAGCAGAATAATAATCATAAAACAACAGATGATTCTTCACTGAGAAATACACTCACTACCCTGATCTTATTTATTTTATTAACAACTGGGGGAATACACAAAGAAACATTTTACCACATTCATCCTCTGAAACTCAAGATCTCATTTAAAGAGGTAATATAAAAGGGAAAAGAAGACAGGAAAGCCTGTATCCAAAGCAACACAGTTCTGCCCACTGGTGACTATTGCCATACTGGATCTGGTATTATGAGATTGAATAATTGAAATATTCATGAAACACAAATCCAAACAAAGCCTAAGAATCCAAATAGTCAAGGAATAACAAGTGCATGCAATCCTTAAAAACGTTTTAATACTAAGAAGAGAAACAAAAAATACAAAGCATTGTAATGGAGAATAACAAAAAGATCTGAGCACTAAAAAAAATACAGGAGAAAATAAAATTAGGATGAGCACAGTTTGTCTGAGTGTTGGGTTTGGGTTTGCTTGGTTTTCTTGCTCTAGGCACTAGTTTCTCAGTCTCTGGTACGTATTGGTATAACTCAGACCAAAATCAAGTGTAATTTCATAAGTTTCAGGTGAAATGTTGCAAGAGGTCCCTGGGACTTTATTAGGGAACGTTCTCAGAAAAAAAAAAAAAATTCTCAGGGACAGGATAGAACTTCTGGCTGAACTGAAAGCAAGCAGGCACACTCAGAACTGTTAACAAACTCAAAAGAGTGGGAGGAAATCCAACTTTTTTTTCCTGGCTAGTTTAATCATGTGCAAAAAAGAAAAGGTACTTTCTAGCAGAACAGACTGGAACTTTAACTCCTACATATACATGCCGTAGGCATTAAATTACCAATTGGGAACACCAGGTGCATTTTCCTGCTCTGTAGGAGTCAGTCACATCTGAAGAGGATAATCTAGCTACAAAGCTAGCAGTGCTAAGGGTTGTTTCATCAATGAAGAAATTAAAATTTTTCCATTGCTGAACAAAACAGTTCCCCTCTCCTCAAATTTGTAAATTGTCAGTCTTCAAAACATAAGCTGGCATACAAGTAATAGAGCATGCACTGAAACCCCAGGTCTTATGGAATGTAGAGTTTTAAAGAAAGCCCTCACGTTGCAGCACAGGCCTTGCAACTCTGACCCGAAAGTCACAAATTCTGCAGATTTGCTACAGAACCTGTCTTCAGGTTCACTTCTTACAAAAGTAAGTGTGTTACAACATAAAATAACGTGTGCTTCAGATGAGCCATTGATCATTCTCAGCTACAAAACTCAAAATAATTTCAAGACTGCTGAAGTTCATAACCAGAGAGTATGAATCAATTCAACCAGGTCTGAAGCTGAAATGAATCCTAGCTCTACCATGATTACAGTGGATCAGCAAGCTGTTCAAGGTGAGAAATTTCATAATATTTCATAGTACAGATTAACTTTTACTGCTTCCTTGGGTTTAACCAAATCTGAAAATTTATAGGGAAAGAAATTCCTTCAGAAAGTCTGACCATATCTTTAGATAAACAGCTCAGATCTCAAGCCAGGAGTTCTGAAGCCTAACTTTTCTTAAGGTTCCTCAGTGTATACCTTCCATTTGTAGACAGTATGCTAGCAGCAAAGCCAGTTTGAAGGCCGGAGGGTCAAAATGGGAAGGTTCTTTTGTATTGTAGCAGCAAGCACTATACCTTAGTCTAACTGGATGACAAAGGAAAGTAATTTATAAGGATTTTTTACACTGCCCAATTCCTTGGCCAAGTTTACAGCAGCCACATAACAACTCTCAGATATCCCATCTGAAAGCATTTTTTGAAAACCACTATCCAGGCCCTTGAATGGCACTGATCCCTGGAGGTGTTTAAGGCACGGGGGGATGAGGTGCTAAGGGACATGGTTTAGTGTTTGATAGGAATGGTTGAACTCGATGACCCGGTGGGTCTCTTCCAACCTGGTGATTCTATGATTCTATGATACCTTTTGCCAAAGATGAGACCAGGCTCCAGCTCTCACACAACATAAAGCTGAGACTATTTCCATAGACTGGCAAAATTAAGGTACTTGAATAACAGCAAGAAACCTGTAGCTGATTGTTTGGAAGCAGAAGTGTCGATGCCTGACTAAGACCGGGATGCTCTAGGCATACAATTTATTTCATCAGGTCTTTCTTATTCCCAATTAGATTACAGCTCTGCAACTCTACATAGAGCAGGTATTCCATCCAGTCCTCCATCCACTTAAGTGAGTCTTTTTGGTGTTTCTCCTACCATGCAGTGCAGGACTCCGGCTCTTACTCCTGCTCAGTTTCCAAGAATAACCAGTTATCTCCTGTTTATTCTTTCTAATACTTGTGCAGTTTGCTCATGTCATCCCATAGCTCTAGGATTTAGCAGCTCGGTAACCAGAACAGAGCATACCTCCCACAGATGAGGCCGTCACTTCTTCCAGTCCCAGTCTCCAAGTAAATTACCTCACATGCTTTGTGAACAGAGAGCTGGACAGCAGCTTCACCCATTGAGAATCTCATCCAATTCAGTATCTCTGATGTGCCTGTGAAGTTCAAGCTAGCTGATGGAAGAGGCTTGTGTCCTACAGTACATCACCACCACTGTCCCACATCTGCCCTCTTCCCCTGCAGCTGTTGCACTAAGTGCCAAATCCCTGTCTAACCAGCCACAAGGATGGTGCCCTGGACATTAAACAGGAAGCCAAACACAAGCTTGCTCTTTTCCCTTCAAGATCACCTGCTGAGTAAGCAGTTTACCATTGTGTTTTGTGGCTTTCATCCCAGCCATGATAATCTCACTGCCTGAATGCCAAGTAGTCTGCATTTCTCCCTGCTTTACTGTACCCTGAACAGCAAGTGGAAAACTGGCAGAAAAATTAATTCAAATAAAAAATAGTCACAAGGCAGACAAAGAATAGCACTCCCAAACACATCCCATTAGAAAATGGATACTAAACAGCGTGTGACTGAACACAAAGCATTCCTTTTTGCTAGAAAAATCAGCATCAGAACACTACTTCTTTATATGACAATAACTAAAGTATCAGTTCCTCCTTCTTTCACCATTTCTCCTCCTGTAAGTGCACTAAGTTTGTTTTGATTTCCCTTATCTCTCCATGGATTGAAAAGGCAAAATAAACCCTCTTTATTCCTAGAGATAAAAAAATATTCTTTATAAAGCACTCAGAAGATAGATAAAAAATAAATTACTCCATGCAGAAGTATAAATACAGGCAAGAAAAAAAAAACAAGATCAAATTCTGGGAAATGTATTCACAAAGCAGAGAAGTAAATCGGTGTTGGGCTGTTCTTGTATTTTTTTATTACATTTGATAGATTGACTCTAACTGGATTTAGCAACATACAGAACAATTAGTAATATTACTACTAGGAATCTTATCTATAATTCACATACAGTTAAGTGCTGAATGACATGCTCCTCCCTCATGAACCTGAGAAAAGGGTGTATAGATTCTCAAAAGACTTTTTCAGGGTTTAATGCATTTAGTATCTTAATCTGTGCTGTATGTAAGCATGGAAATGCCAGTTTGCTAGAGAACATACTATGGGAGACATCAGCCAGTTTAACCCCTTCTGCTGCTAGGTCTTCTTGCCCTCCATGCCAGATCTTTCCTTAGCCACAAATAACCACTGCAGAGCAGATACAAATTGAATTTTCCCTTCAGGTCCTATGAAACCACAGCACACAGAAAACTGACTCTAGCCACTGCACCGTTTTTACCCAGATAAAAGTACTTGTCTTGAATGTCACCTTGCAATGTTTTCTCTTGAAAATCCATCAGTTTTTTAACATCACTATCTACAGACTACGATATGATAAAATATTAATTGAATATACTAACAAAATCTTGAAACATTAATTGCCAGTTTGCAAGGGAAAAGGTAAAACATGGTTAGAGTTACAAGCAAAATACTGTATTCTACCTACAGTACACTCTTAGCAGAGAAACTCTCAGAAACCTTACATTTCTCCAAAGTATATGACTCAAGCCCTTAAGCATTTCATCCTGCTCAGCAACGATAAAGGTTTGAGCTTTTGCTGCTGTCACCTTAAAAACAATTATTTCTCACAGAATTCCATTCCATGTAAAGCCATAGATATTACTGATGCCACATCCTGAAAAGGCCTCTTAACTTCTCTTTATGCAACTGCAACAGCTACAATACTGCACTAAGAGCCAGAATGAGCATCTGCTAAATTGCAGCCCCTCCCAGCATTTTCAATGCTTTAATGATTTTGTTTAGCTATGTTTTCAGTCAAAGGCCAATGCCAAGTACAAAAGAGCAGTTAGACCTTTTAGCAAAAGCTGCCTAAGTACCTTCAAGATTCTTTGGATGAGAAAGCAAAACCAGGAACCACTAACCCTCAAGAAAAGAAATTTTAAATTAATATGTTTTAATTGCATAAGACAATCCTTGTCTGAAACACTGCCGCGAAAATTATCAAAAAACTTGAGGAAATTACCAATAAATCATCTACTTAAGATCAGTTATCTAGATCTGAAAACAGAACAAAAACACAGGCCTCCCAATATGAAGGTCACAGTCCCATTAATTAGGCTGAAGAAATCTAGTAGCAAAATCTTGCGTGATGGAAACAAGCCTAAAACAAGTGTCACTTATTCGCTCTTTATTCTGCCTAGTAGACCTAGTAGAGGTCAGGCTTCCCCTCACACACATACACACAGTTAATTTCTTCCATATACTAGATAGTAGCCATTAAAATGAACACATTATATATAATAAATGTGCACCCTTTAAACAGTTAACAATATTCACCACATTAACGTAAAGCACAATTTACTACCAGAAGCATTTCTGGCCAAAGCTCCTTTTGCTAATAAGGCTGGGAGATTTATATCATGTAAGAGTAAACTAATGAATACAATTCAGATAGTGCTTTAATTCACTCAGTAGCACCATGCTGTAAATCCTCAAATCAGGCAAATTAGCACTTGGACTTCTCAGCTTCTCCAGGTTTGTAGTGTTGCATCAGAATGAAGGAAGCTGAAGGAACATTTATAAATCACGCTTAAAAACAACATTTTGGACACCAGGAATGAGTCAGTATTCATTAGGAAGATTTTTGTGTACCAAACCTATACCAATACCACTGTGTATTTTCATATTTGTATTTCATCACCTCCAAAGCTATGTACTAATAGAACTGATCCTTTTGATGATGCGAGAGCAATGCTAGACTGGATAAAAAGAGGAACACATATACACACACATTTCTGCAACGAGATGCACTTTCTGCAATATCTAAATCATCTGTAAAAATAAAAAGTGGTGATCAAAGCAAGCAGATTTTTTTTTTAATTACTACAATACCAAAGAGAAAGAAAATAAAAAAGGGGGGGGGAAAGGAAAAAAGTTTAAACTTCCTCTCTCTCTATTCATTTAAAATTCCACATCCTTGGAACTCAAGAGTTCTGAAGGTAAAAATAAAAACTCACAAGAAATGAATCTCTGGCTTCTGCAAAAGTCATTAAAATTAATGAGAGCACTTTATATTTATTTGCATGAAAAAAAAACCCAGGAAGTATCTTTTTTCTGAGTGAGAAAAATCACCAGTCTCTCAGGAGCAGAGTTAAGAAATAAGCTATCAGGTATTGTAAGCCTCTGAATCAAATTCCAACTTCAAATCCTCACTGAATTTTCCCTAGCTCTTGTTGTGAGTTACCTATTTACACTGCATAATAAAAGTTGTTTTTCAGCACAGTAAACTTTATTTATCCTGTTCCTTCTGTCAAACAAAATATACTTCAGCCACACACTGCAGCATATAGCTTTCAAATATAAAAGATACAGGTCTGGCAAAGCTAGCAATTGATTTTTCGGTTTCTCTGATCAGTTCCCATTCCAGTTGGCAGGTCACCCTGATCCTGCCATCCTGCAGTACTCAGCCTTCTGTCTAAAATGAGCTATTATGTTCGCAAACATGCTGCACATTTCTGTAGCTCTCAGTTCACAAATGCAACTTGCTTAATACAAATGAGAAACAACAAACATTCCATCCTTTCAACTTTACAGCCCTTTCCAGTCTAAGTTCAAGACTCAGCCTGATCCCAAGTGCATTTTCATAGAAAAATATACCTGCAGTTCTTGTAAGTTCAAAGGGCAACAGCCAAATTCTGTTTTATCATCTTCTAGGTTTATATTCTAAGATGACTTTTACAACAGGGGGGATATTTTCCTTTGGTCGCGTAGAGCCAACAAGATGCTAAATTTGCAAGGGTAAGAGATGTGACTTTCACAGCAGAGCAGAGGTGCTACATCTCCAGATGCAAAGGGTTTATTAACTTTAAAACATCCTACACCTGACCTTCTTCAGACCTCATCAGCAAGTAGCATGTGGCATTACATTGGGCTAGGGATTACTTACCCTATCTAACTCTTAAGAACAACATTTTAGGAGTTGCATTTTAAGAGATGAAGAATACATTTCACTGAAGCTCTCAAGGACTTTGAAGGACTTTGTTGTTTAACAGCATTGCCTTTTCCAAAGCAGCTGTACACTAACCATCGTGCAGCAAAACCAAGGCATTATTGAAAGCTACTTTAATCTCTAACAGGTTATCAACAGACTCCTCAAAATCCTGCAGTCAGAACTGAAGCTTAAGTCCACTGACTTCTAGAAAATAAGTTAGAAATAGGAATTCTACCTTCAAGTTTCAGGCACAGAAGCTCCTCTCCAAGAAGTAGAAGCCATTTCCTCAGCTTCCTGCACAGAATGGTGCAGACCCACTTGAAGATAAAGGGTATGCTGCTCTCCAGTAACTGTGTTCAAAGCATCTCCTGGAGGGTTACAGAATTTTAAAGCAACATCGCTTCTTGATCCTATAGCGAGCATAAGTATTCCTCAATTTACCATTCCCTTTACTATCACATTTCTTGAAAATACTGAATCTATGACTACATACTTAAATGAACTTCCCCTTGCAAAACCCACTCAAATTAGAGAACATTCTAAGATTATAGAGGTATAATTTTAGACTTATGTTACCACTTCCATAACACTCTGTAAGTTTCAAGACTCCAGCATTACAAACACAACCACTCTTGCTGATTTGGAGTTTGCTACATTAGTATGAAGTCCAACATACTGCAAAATAAATGAACCCCACCAAATTCCAAGAGGTATCTTCGTGTCAATTCTAAAGCAATTTAGCAACCAAACTGAGATCAAGATAAAAGAACAAACTGGAAGAACACATGTCATTAATTTAAAAACCTGTCCTCAGGTAACAGTTGTATTTGTTCAAAATTATAACCCTTTCCTTGTGGAAAGTGTCTGTGCGTGCTTATGTATAGGTACTCCAAACAGCTAAGCATATAAACCCCATTTATAAATCAAATTAATATTTTGCTTATTTAAGTCTGTATCTACACTCATCTGTTCAATTTAGAGATTTACAGGTCATCAGCTACTGCAATGTTGCAGTAGACTAATTGAGTTAGAATAGTTGATGGCTTAGCACTATTTGATAAGTTTAATTGATTTATAATGCAGATAAGCACCAATAAAACAAATTAATAGAATCTGTGGAAATTAGCATGTCTTTCTTCCAAGAGCAATAAAATTATGCATGTAGTAATATTTAATCGTAGAATCTTTACAATAATATTAAAACACATTCAAAAAATAGTGTGAAAGAAATGGTATGCAAATTTATGTAGCATTGAAATCTTCATAGAAGGTTTTTTTTCCTTCACTAAAAAAAAAAACCTCTAATCAATTAGGGGTAGTTCTCACTTGTTTTCAGAAAGCAGGTGCTACAGTTCTAGATAGAAGAGAGCTTGTACCTCTTAGACTAAGTAATTCTGCACTTTTCAAGTTAACTGTGGAGATGCTCATTACTGCAGACAGAGAAAAGAAGTCTACAATTTCAGTCATGGAAGAAATGACTTCTGACACATGGAAATAACAAGTAAATGCTTTTGGGGTTTACCTTTGTTGTCAGTAAAACAGATGGAGGGCCTGAGTGTTTATTTCACATTTGTCAACATGCGCAGGAAGGCTGTGACAACGCTGAATTGGATGCCTTATTAAGTCCATATTAAGAAATCTGGCTGTACATTCTGCAATATTTAGCTCTTCTCTAGGTATAGTAGTAAGATATCTGTTGCAAAGCCTTGTGGTCTGGGATATATTTATTTCCTTAGACAGATTATTCAAGCCAGCTGTTGAAGTCTAAGCTACCATTACAAAATAGGAGGGTTAGGGAAATCCATCTCTGCACCTTCACTTTTTCTTTCTCACCACAATTGATTCATATCATGTTCAATCTAGAGACTGAGACATTGCAGTAATACAAGTCTAGTTAAAACTGGTGCTAGGTGCTGGATGGGAAGTGTGCTTAATTTTCCTTCCCAAACATGCCAAATTTAAAATGAAAATATTATGAAATATTCCCGACAAAAATTATCTGTTAGATTCACATTATTCTTCAAAGGTGCCTTGAGGCGAAGCAACTGTCCCTTTTTTGCTTGCTCATTTTGCTAAAATTAGATTCTCATTCTTAGCAGTATCAAGGTTTAACAGATGACTGAAAGAAGAATCATGTAGTGGATTTTGTTTCAATTTCACTTGCATGTTCTGCATCATCTTCTGGATCTTGATCAGTATTTTTACTCCATGTTATCTTACCTGGGGACAGGCACTGGTAAGAAAAACACTCTGATATCTATTATCTCTTTTACTAAACAAAGTAAAAGAGACAGTGTCTCAAAATGTAAAAAGTAATTGTGGAATCCTGCATTACTGACAGCCAACAGTATTCCTTCCCCTTCAGTACTTCAATTATTTTACTAAGCTCAAAAATCTTAAAAACTAAGCCATAAATTGTTTAGTAAAAATAACAAAAACAAACCAAAGCAAACAAAAAAAACCAAAAAAGACAACACCTAGCTTTTAATAATACATTATTCTTAATGTTTTCACTTTTATTTCATTAAATAAGCCTTTACTGAAAGTTAGGGAAAGCTTGAACTCACTAAACTCCACTATATTGCGAACAGACCTGTAGGTAGAACAGAACTAAGTGTGCTTCTGCCAGCTTATTGACTGGTTAGCTCTGGCCTGTCTCTGTTGGCTGTAAGTATGTCTTTAATAATTGTTTCTACATCCAGATATAAGTTAAAGCTAGGTGGATTTCGCACCCAAATGGCATCTTTATTTAAAAGTGAAATTAAAGTTAAATTTACATGAAGAACTCCTGATCATATTTTGGAATTGCATTGTGCTATATAGCACACTAGAATATTAAAATTAGAAAATACACATACAGTGCTGTGCATCAATTACTATATAAACAGGAAATCATTGTTCTGTTATGTCACTTGGACATTAAAAAGAAGAATAAGTTTCCTGGAGCCGAATACTAGGAAGAAAAATGTACGATTCTGAGATGAAAAATCTATAATTCTCTCGTAAACTTAAAAACATAGACTTATAGAATAGACTTTAACTGGTAAAAACACTGGATAACTTCTGTGGTTTTTTTTTTGTAGATTTGGTGTGCCAACCTGCATGCTTATACATTGAACTGCAGGGAAGACCCTCTCTAAGGGAGATCATTCTTCTGTCCTGTGAACTGTTATGGTTTCAGTCTTATTTATATAATCCAGTTTAAATGAAAAACACTCCTGGTCTTCAGTTTTACCTAGAGCTGGCTTTGTAGACACTGCAGCGACTATGCAACTATTTTAGGCATAAAGCATAACATAATTGTTCACAAGAGCCTTAGCTTTGCAGCCATCTCACATATCATAGCATTTATTTCCACTTACTAAATCATTGCAGGCAAGCAAGTTTAATGTGCTAGAAGCCAGGAATAGTTGCTGAGTGGTAGCAGGGAGCACAAATCAGTGGCATTCCTGTATCATGACCAAGGACTGCAGTTATATTTACAAGGCATGAGATGAGAGCTGGGTCAACTGGTATCACTAATTTATAAGACCAATTACATGCACTGCTTATCAACTGATATTGTAGCTGCTGGTAAAAGGGGAATGAACTCTAAACAGAGATCTGCACATTACATCTCTCAGATTCTATATCTGATTCTGACTTTAACACACACTGAAGCACCTCTAGGCCCCTGTCTGTACACTTCCAATAGCAGTGGTTTTACTTGTTCGACCTACTAACTGAAAATGGAGAAGAGAGCAATCGTCTTCAGGGAAAGTCTCATGAGCATGTGGTTTGTACTTCACAATTGGTTAGTGTCGTAAAAAACAAATTTTGCGTAATAAAAGTATAATTTAAATAGGAGCTAAAATGGAAAAAAAAATATACTGTTAGACTGGTGAGCTGATATATTGGTTGTTTTTTTTTTTTTCCTAAAGGGTTCTTTAAACTGGAAGTAGGAGTGTTTGTTCTACTTAGTTAGAAACTTCATTGACTTGATCTTGACTAATGATTATCAAACGGAAAATCTGCAAAGTACAGCATATTCTGTAATGAACCTTTACCATTTATTTCACGAGTAGCCAACAGAGATCAACTTTATACTTACAATGTTCAATACAAATGTAGTTTTCAACCCCTCTTGAAAATAAACTAATGACAGTTGCTGATGTCAACTTCCTGTTACCCACAGGGAGTACCCAAAATTTGGGCCATAATTAAATCTAGAAGAAACTGTTCCACATAAACCTATATGCACAGTGAAATGCATTATTGAATTAAATTGCTGCTAAAGTCTTGGTACTTTATTAGGTCATTCAACCAAGATAATTAGAAATAATTATTATGCTATAATGTTGCTGTTAGCCAACAAGAGGCTAGCTATTATCTTGGTTCTCAACAGATGTCATGTAAACTAGCTTTGGTGCTCTGAAGAGCTGTCATGTCTTGCACCTCTCTTAGCCTGTGGCCAAAATACGTTATGCTGCTCTAGCTTGGCACAGCACCTCTTCTGACTTGGGCTTTTGAGAAAACAGTAACAGATACAGTAATAAATAATTCTAAAAGAATGAATTTTGGTCCAAAAAAAGTCAAATGTTTCCCATCACATTCAGAGGCTATAGCGTTTCCATTCTCTTGCCTCTACACCCCACAGCTCAATACCATACAGATGTAACACACCTCAAACTTACCAGAATGAAATAAACACCAGCTTCAGAAAAGTGTGTTCCAGATTCTTAGAGCTTAGTTGAAATGAAGGAAATGCCAAAGGTCAATGAGATTTCTAAATCAGGACGGTATCAAAGCAGAATAAGTACATGTATTAGCTGTTATTTTTTTGAGCAAAACATTCACAGCTTCTCACAGGAAGGAAATTTTATTTATTATCTCAGTCAGAAAAGAAGCTGACAGTCAAGTTGAGCAATTAAATTTATTTTTTCCTTTGTGAATATTTACATACCACCCCATTACATCAGCCTCTTTATTACTCTGCTGCTCAGCTCAAAGTCAATGGTTTATGTCTTGCTGCTTGGAATATTACATTTCTAAATGGCATGTGAATTAAAATACAGCACCTCTCCAGAGTGAAACAAGATACGTAGTTAAGAGCACCCTGTAACAGATGGAGAGGAGCTTTACTGACACAGTACGGTATCTTCACAAGGTAGCCCACAGGAAACATCACTTTTGAACATAGCCATTTTGAGAGTGAACCCCGCTGATAAACACAGCAGATATAATTATGTGCGCTAGTAACACTCCATAGTAGCAATAGGGACTTGACTTAATGGTGCTTAGAGAGCCAGATGAGTGTGCTGTTGATGCCTTGGGTACCAGGAAAAGAATAATCAGCATTTAACTGGGCTCATAAAATTCAGCCTTAGCTAGGACTTTTCTGTTCTAGGGGAAAAACTATGGAATAGAGGCAGCTCTTATGACATTAATTAATGTTTATTTTCCCATTCTTCATATGCTGCGTAGTATACCTTTACACATTTTGACAAAAAATTAAAAATAACTAGGAAATCTGACTTCATATCTTGTGGAACGAAGGAAATAACCGGACTAAGACTAAAAAGGTTTTTCAGAGTTAATGATTCTGTAGTCCAATATAGGTCCCCAAATATAATTCAGGTTGACATAAGCAAGAATTCTCTGCCTTTAGAAACAGAGCTCTAATGGCAAAGAATACGCATTTAGAATAACAAAAAAATTATATCTTTAGGATTCTTCCTGCAAAGTCACTTTTGAAGAAAGATGGAACATTCTTTAAAACCAGAAGCAAGAATATTGTTATCATACTGTAAGGGTCCTACAAAAGGGATCTTCATCTCGTAGTCACATCTACTTTGCAGTAAAACCTCACAGTCTCAATGAACCTGAGGGAATATGTAATTAAGGCCCCATACATTTAACTGTCAATAAAATATAGCCATGAATAACTGAAGGAAAAAAACATGTAGTTGGGGGAAAGGGGCATTTGTTATTTTTCTATAAAAACATAGAGTACATTAAACATGGGTTTTGTGTGCCATGCATCACACCTGTATTCTCAGACACTACTTAGTCTATCTGCAAGAAAATGAAGTTATACAGGACATGACACCTTCCTCTGCAGATGAGTAGGCAACAATATACTCAGTAGTATCACGCTTAGGCAAGACATTGTTAATGTCATTACATTGTTTTGAAATGAAACATTTTTGGAAAGGTAAGGTTTTGTCTAAAACTGAGTAGCTAATTTACATGGCAACCTTTAATTACAAATCCTAGTATGAACGAAAAATTACAGTAGAATGGGAATTTATTAGAGTATTTGTCTACTAAATGCTTTCAACAGATACAGTTTGAGAACTGGTGACCAGTAAAGCTCCTCATGATATCCAGTATTTGAACTGAATCAGCTCAGTTTTGTAAATACCCATTTACAAATGTTTAAAAAGCTTGGAACTTGACAGTAAGCTGTGTGCAATCAAACACAGGGGTTTATATTGAGAATACCACAAGTGATGTTTTCTAAACAACTTCATTATGACTTCATTACTAGATGAGGTTAGGGGAGTAATGACAGTCTCTGTCACACTTTACTTGGATGACTCACTGTGACAGAGAAGAGAGTAAACCTCATAAAGAATCAAGCAAACTCCTGACTAGGTAATAGTTAACTGTGCTAGATAGAGTTAGTCTCGATTTATTCAGTTACTTTTAGCCTGTTACTCACATCATAAAATACTGCATACTTGAATAAACATCCTCTGGAATATACTTTATTTGAACTCACATTTTACATAGTAGATCATGCCCTTGCAGTACTGACATACCCATTTATGTTAGACTTGGTTACAACTTGTTTGCTATAGAGATACTGTACTTGGGTTGTTCATTTTAATGTCACCAAGTAATATCCTTTCTACTTTACAGCTTCTTGCTCAAGTGAAGATGTAGTAGACTAATAGTTTTTAGTAATGGCTGAGGTATTTTTAAACTAGAAGTATTTATTGGGAAAGCTTTTCTTTGCAAATTTACCTGTCAATAAAACGTTGATTAGAAGATGTTTCTTGAGTACCGTATGAATGGAAGAGTAATACGAAGTCAGAGCAGAAATTGTTTTTTTCACAACACTCACTGCTTTTAGAACTAATGCACATGATTGAGATGAATTTGTTAACTGCATTTATGCCAAGAACAGACTGATGATGGATTTTATGATAAGTCTTTAGAGGGCAAGCAGCAGATCGTAGACTTCAACATTTGAAACAGTTTGAAATAGAAAATGTGTCAGTTCAATTACTCAGTAAAAAGAGAATTTGAATTTAAAAGTACTGCTCAGTTGAGAATCTAACTGTTCTCCCATTTATTATAAGATGCATGGAAGGTTTTTTTAGCTGGTGTATTGATTAATTTCTAAAATCCATATTTCATACCTAACAAATTGCCTTACACTGAGGCATCCAGAAAATGCAGGAAATTTTCTCAAGCAGTTCATCACACATATCCTATCGAGAAACTTCTAAGCTTCTTTTATTTGTACTCAAGTTTCTCAGTTAGGTGCCCAGAATGGTGATGATGTAGATTAGGCATCAGTAAGTTACTCCAGACCAAAGCCGGAAAGATGCAATTTAATAGAATGTTAATTGATACCCTGGAATATAAAACAAGAGGTACATAAAGAACAAAGTAAAACATTGTTATCTTAAGAAGAAATAATTGAAGACTCACTGAAGGCAGAAAGCACACAGCTATTCTAGATCTAGGGATGCGAAGGGCACAATAAACCCATTTTCACAGTATTTCTATCACATAGTATGACCATACATGAGAGAAATCTCAGTGGTAAATTACTAACGTACATTTTATATACAAGGAGTGTGAAATGAAATGCAAAGGTTTCAGGACGTATAAAAGAAACCCCTAGTGCTGTGTGTAATGATGCTCAGATGTAGAAGAACATCATACTAAAATGAGTCATCTGACAGGTGCAACATGGGTACTGCAACTGTGTTTTCATTATACTACGTTTCCAAATCTGAACTCATTACAAAACAAACAGCCTCTCAAACAAGGTTGTTCAATGAATAAAACGCTGATGCAAGTTACTGGCTTGAGAATACAATTTAAGACACTAATGCTGAATAGGTCATGGGAGCACTAAATAGTTTAATACTATCAGGAGTTGTGTGATGCGATCCTTACTAAGTGAGAAAAGCAGTTTTAAGTATAAGTGGCAAATCTTTGTCTATATACATACTATCAGAGAAGAAAATAGGATTTTTATTATTATTACTATTGTATTCAGCATATTCCATGTTGGTATGTTTGTTCCATCCTCAGAAATCAAGAGTTCTGTTAACTGTGATATACGTTATATTTTGTGATGATTCCAAAATAGAAGTTTCCCCATACACTTTCCACTAAGGATCACATTTATGGCATAAGCTTTAAGACACAAAATTTAAGGCCATAATTATTTCTGGAAAAAGAAACGGAGACATAGACTTTGTACGCTATCAGGAGGATTCAGAGACTCAGCCTGTTTATAGGCTGATGTACATTCACAAATTTGTAAGTTCTCTTTAAATTTGGTTCTGAGACTGGCAAACAACGAAAAAAAAATAATTGAAATAAAAGCATTTTTGACAGATTGCACAAAATCTATATAGTTGTCTGAAACAAGTTCAGAAGCCTCAATTTCTGTGATCTGGTGCCTTTCCTGAGGGTTGGCAACTTGTTGATCAGCATATGATCTTCCTTCCTAGACCAGGACACTGCTGATCATTACTGAAACCTAATTCTAACTTCAGGGAAGTGTGAGCAAAGACAATTCTTCCTCATTTAGTTATAGAAAGAGGAGCTGATTTATGTTTTCAGAATCCAATTACAAAACTGTGTATGGTTACTGTGACTAAGTTGATAATATGAAGCATCTAATTTACTCTCCCATCACCTCTACAACTAGAAAGCTGTCTTTTATCAGTGTTCTTGAGTTAAAGAGTTTGCAAATCATTCCTGAGGTTGTGGTACGTCCTCAGAAAACAAGTGTATGCTTAGGAAAGCTAGCCATGTGGCAGCTTGTGATTGTTGCTTATGTTCCACTAACAGAAGTGCAAACAAGTATGACTGCCAAAGAAAAAGAAAGGAAGGAAAAAAAAGAGAAGGAGCTGAGAGGGATATACATTTCTACATGACGATTAATAAGTGTTCATTTTGGATATACAAGCATGCATTCTGGCCTACTTTAAATTATCTTCAAAGCACTTCATCCTCCTTTCCTCTGTATTTAGTTTCAAATTTCTCTGTCTAGTAGCAAGCTTGATATGCTACCGTTCAAAAAATGCCATTAATCTGCTTTTGCTACTGCTGGTTAGTCAAGCATTCAAAATTCAAAGTTCAAATTCAGTGTCACGTTACTTCAAAATGAGAGCTACAGCCTGAAAACAAATTCTAGTCAATAACTGCTGCAGTTTTAATGTTCTGTTCCCAGCCATCTATTTCTGTGTTTGACATACTTTTGAATGCTTTTGTTGAAGGTGTAACAAAAGAATGCTTTCTTCTACGGTTAACTTTTGGATAATCTCGGGATGGCAACAACACCATCCGTACCTCCTACTGATGTCAGGAGAGGACCTGATACGAGTTGCATCTTAAGGGAAATTGGCTGTAGCAGCTACAGAGCATTATGAACAAGTCAGAACAGAAAGCAAAATTCATGCTTTCTGAAAGACAATATAGTCTCTGGTGCTGGTAGGAACAATGCAGAGATACTGACTGAAATAATCTGAAGAGAAGTTTCTAACGGAGAGTTTACAGGGTTTTTACACAATCATCATATAAAGCTATCAAGGAATGCTTTCAGAATAATTACACCATGAAAACTGAGCATGCAAGTTTTAAGACTTGAACATAAAGGGCATCAAAGCATTCTAAAGATAAACTAGGGCTACAAATTGAATCTAGTGAAAAAGCAGCAGACTGGTAATGCGTGAGCCGAGGTTAAAGTCAGCCTATAAACCAATGAAGAGGATCTGAGGTAAGAGCCAGAATAACTTTCAAGCATATTTTGCCTTGTCTGGTTTCAACCAATACAACAGGACTACCAATAGGACAATAGAAATTTAATCTAGTTTATAATCTCTTAAAGTATCTGTCTTGGTTCAAGATAAACCCAGTGTTTACAGCAGAAGTTTGATGAAGCTTTCATTTCAAATTAAAGTCAAAACATAGTAATTTTCAAGCAAGATAGGTGTGGAATACCTCCCAAATCTGAGCTGTAATGATGTTTTTGCCTCAGGCAAATAACCTAGACAACTACTGAAAAGGGTTATGAGCAAGAGCGAAATGAATTGGAGAAGTACAGCTGATTGGAGTGCAAAACTGCCCTGTACTCTGTGTACACTGTTGCAGCTGAATAATACAAGAGCAAGAAAAAAAATATATCTATTCCACTCTAAATAAAATAGAAAATTTATGTCAAATCATATACAGGATGGAGGTTACAGTATATGATGTGCTCTGTACAATTTAAAGCTTAAAACAGCAAGGTTGAACAGAATAGACTACCATTAGAAGGTAATATGAAAGCAATTTCTTATAGTTCAATAAATGTTTTAGGCATTTGATGAAGTAGGGAGGCTGAGCATTAACTCTGAGGATGCTTTAACTGCAAGGACATTAAAATGTTTATGACGCAAAAATATATAACTGTTACATGACTAACAGTATTGTAACTAATAATATCTAGTAACACCATTCAGTTATGTGGAGTATATTCAACTTGGTGTCTTTTTCAATAAATCCTATTTAAATTTCCTTAAATAAAGAGAGAATAACCTAACCGCGCAATTTCACAAAAATATGATGATGACTGCCTTATGGCAAGGGCACAGTGCAAGTTTTTCTGTGCAATTCATTGCCTCTCGGGACCTGCAGCATCCTTTCTCTTCCAAGCTACGATCCTTAGCAGTAAAAAAGCTTTACTCTATTGTTCACAGAGTCATAAGGATGATGGCAAAGGGAACTATGTGCTGAAATGGAGGTAGCTCTTTAATACGGATAACTGAAAGTAATATATGTGTATATATATATACACACACACAACTCTTTTTACTTAAACTGAAATGAATTGTACTATATCTATCTCTATATCTGAATATGCTTATCTTGTATCATTTCAAATCCAGAAATAATTACAATTTTATTTTAAAGCAGAACTAAGTGTGAGTTCTGTCATCCAAATAACTATACTGTTGTCAACGGAAGCTCTACTTACTGTACTCCCTCGCAGTATAGCTTACGGTTGACACATGGTCCATTTAGTTCATTGCTCTATCTGGCTTGTTTTGTCAAAAGAGTTTGAGATCAGATAAGAGAATATGTCCAAGCTCAGCAGTGGTAAACTTCTCCCCAAACCCTCCAGACATTTTCAGCTTTGACATAAGAGTATTCTAATATATTTCTTTCATCCCTTTCAAGACATACTTGATCATGTAATGTTTCTGATGTCTAACAATTTTTACTGGAATGCTTCTACAATTTGTATTACTTGCTTGTCAACAGGAAATACACAAGCTGTAAAATACTTGAGGTAACAAAAAATTAGAGGTGAAGCAATCAAATGGGTTTCACTAACAATTAAACCTTGTGGGAAGTTCTAAAAAATGGCATTTTGATTTTTAATACTATCTACATATAGAAGATCAGTAGAAAAGTGGAACACCTAACACCTAGGGCAAATCAAGATGAAATAAAGGTATAGAAATGAAAAGGTATAGAAAATACTCTTCATTTCCAGGTAGGATTTTCTGTGCAGTGTAAGTTAGTCTTAGCTGAACATCTAGTAAATTGCAAAGTCAAAATTATGTTATTTTGTTCCAAGAACATTATAAACTCATGTAATTCTTTCTACAAAAAAAGGAAATAGTATCATTTCCAGAAATGTTGAGGAAATATTCCAACTATCTACTTGTTTAGATTTCACCTTTTAATAGAGCTCCTTCAACACATTGCCTTCATTTTAAAAAAGAAAATTACCTAACATCAAGTTAACTGGTGATGTTTCTCTCTTTTCAGTTGCTGCTCCTCCCTGCCATAATGGTTGTAATGTGAAATCAGACTATTCCTGGTTATTTATTATAGCAGTCTTTTGTTTTTATACCAAATCATCCAGATCATCCAGATGCTTTCAGAATTCAAGTAGATGCCAGCTCTGCCTGTAAGCTCATTCCTGTACTCTTAAGGTGGTTTATCACATACACACACACCTTCCTGCACGAATAAATCAATTGCCTTTTTTTAAAGGCAATTTTTCATGCAACTAGCATACAGATCATATGTATGTGCATGTGTAGAAGCCTTGTACAGCTCTATATAAAAGCTGTTTAAAAGGGATTTAATTGTTGTTGCCTTGAGAGATTGTTACTGCCATGTTCAGGGCCCTTTTTTCCCATTCCACTAAATCACAAGCTCCCATGCAGAGTGTTCTTGTGATTTGTTTTTGTACATCTTAAATCTTTTTTGAAGTTTTGCTTTCCCAGGCTATTACCACAGGTAGCTAGTGGGGGAGTAGCTTTTATCAACCACTGAGGTAGCTTTAGGTGGGAAAAAAATGCAATGGCTGTTTCTATCTCTGCTTTAGAGATTGTTCAGCATCAGTGAATTTCAGAAAGAATGGTGCCATAAAAGTTGTGTTTCTGGTTTTAGTTTATTACTACTAAATGTTTATTAACTCCTGCGTACAGACCAAAACATACTTCAGGAAAGGCAGTAGTTCTCACTGTTGCTTTTCCTCAACAAAGCTGGCACTAACTTACAAGGGTTACAGTGAAAATGAGAGTTTCTGATGCTTTCAAACATATGAAAGTATTCCCATCCCTTTCTCAATGTCATTTGACTGTGAGTGAAGAAAATGACAGGCTGAGAGAGTGCCAATTATTAAAACCTCTAACCTGATTTTGACAAATGTGCACGGAATAGAGTTCACCTACTCATGGAAGATTAAGAAAAAAAAGTCGGTGTCTTAAGGGGCCATATCTGTTATAATAATGCACAGCTATATAGATCAGCCTTCAGGAGCGTTCCATTGTGCTGTATCTACAGCGTGCTCAGGATAACATGCAGCTTATTCTTTTTACATGCTAAGTGTTTCTTTCAATTTATCGTTGGTTACTTGATGTTATCTTTGCATTTGTGAGAAACAGAATTGAAGACTGTCAATGCAGCAAGACACAGTATTGAAAGACTGGTTAGGCTTTTTGTTGTTTTGCTGGATTTTTCATAATCAATGTTCCAGTTACATGATATTTCATATTGAATTTGGTTTCACCCTGAGTTGACTTGATAGTATTCTAAAAAGGTTTTCATAGCATGTACTTCAGGAGATAAAGGTGTTACTAGATGTAACTCCTTAAGAAGGGAATACACACAGTGCATATATTCAATTCATTTTAAGTTGGTTAACAGTCAACACACTTGATGAATTCTCCTTTAGTGTTCTTTGTAAACAGAATTCATAGTCTGCTGTATGTTGCTTTGCATTTGGTTGAAGATTTTCCCCATAAAATCTTTCTATGCAGCTGCGTGCTCTTGGTGAGGAGTTTCTGTTAGATGTATAAATGGAAGGTTGCAAAGCTCTTCCGTACAAGCGTAATCGGGATAACAATATGCCTATAGAAAGAGTGATATTTTAGACCAGTATTCTGTTTCTGTAGGGATTCGTGGTGACATTAATCATGCAATGTGTGCTGTTCTGCACAGCTTTCTCTTTTGTTTAAGTCTATGAGCAAAATTTGTAACAGTATCCCCTACCACACTGTTGAAAATCTTGAAATGACAAATGAAAACTCCAGATCAACATGGACAAAAAGCACCACTGGTATAGATATGAAAGAAAATAAAGTTAAAATCATATTAGAAGATTTCAAGCAACAATAAACACAGTCAAGCTGAGAGCAAAGTTAATTTTTCAACAGTCTAATCTATCACAAAGGATCAACATATGTCTAGACACAAAAGCAACAAGCTGCAGTTAATCTTGAAGAAGTTTAGTGGCACATCCTCTCATAAAGCAAAAGCATTCCTTTGTCCCGAAATATGTATAAAAAGAAAATTTGTGGTCCAAGTCATCACTCACAAAGACAATGGCTGAATCCATCTATAACTTACATGGATCTTTCTTACAAGTGGGGATAGTGCCCTGTAGTAGTGAATTGGTGAAAACGCTGTTTTCTGAGATGCAGTTTAAATTTTGGTGAGCATCGAGTAAAAGCATTCAGTGAGTGAGTAGCATTAGTTTTTGGCAGGGAAACCTTTGAAAACAGGGAAAAAAGATCCCAGATGTAGTGGAAACATAAAGAATTTATGTCCTAAGTCCTATGTGTCAAGAATTTAAAGAGAGAGGTCAAAAATCTAGAATAAAGATCTTTTGCCCTTTAACTTCTGTGAGGTTTCATCACTGTAAACAGACTGATTTGGCTTTTATTATACAATTAGAAAGTGTGTAAAATAAGTGCTGTTTCGGTCATCTTTGAAAATCTTTGCAAGCTGTGCAAGGCTTAGCGCTATAAATCTTTTAGCTTCGGTGTCAGATTCTACCATGATCACAATGGCTTGAGATTTTGAGAAAAGATAAAGTATAGCATATGTCTTTAGAATTAGTCTGCTCTCTCTGTCATGGGACTCAGCCTTGGCAGGAAGATGCTATGGGATACATAAATCAGGAAAGTAACCTGTATGTCTCCTGATTTGGTATGCTAGAATACAGCTGTCTCTGTGGTAATATGTTCTTTAATGCTTCGTTGAACCTATTCTTAGAGAAATGAAAATGCATGTGTTTGACACGCTTGTGTAGTTGCTTGGTAGATCAAAATAGATTTTTCTTAGCCTATTTTTCTCACTCAATTTTTCATGGGCATCATTATCCATTACTTAAAATTATTCTGAGAATAATGTCTGAAACTTCGTTCCTAAACTTCTTTGAATATGCCTGTATAAGCTACACAAAGCAGTGTCCTCTTGGACATGTGATAAAAAATTAATAGATCTTCAAATTTTCTAACAGTCGGCTCCAGCTGCTGGATTTCTTCCTGTATTAAAATCACTTAAATTCTCTTTTCAGCTCCGTTCAGAAAGAAAATTATCTATGAAGGGTAGATAAAATAAAACTGGCAGATCTAGTATTTCTTGATGATATGTGTGTGTATTAAAATATGCACTTCTCCAAGGCAACCTATAAAACATGCAAAATCTATTATAATGAGATTCCAGAAAGTACCATTCACAAGGGCTGAGATGTTTGGAAGTCAGATGAAGGGATGTGCAGTGCAAGCCTGGCTTCAGATGGAAGCCTGGCTTCTGTGAAATGAGTGTCGGAGATATCTGTGCGGTCCAGGACAAAATATACCTGTTTTTATTGACACTATTTGTCCCACAGCATGAGAAAATTCACCTTCTTTAATTAAAAAAAAAGCCCAAACAAAAAAACTTAAGCCCCGTTTTACTAAATATCACAGATATACACTGTAAAAATCACTACAGTAGAAAGTCCCTCATCCTGTGTTTTTCTTTCTAATACAGTGTGATAGAACCTAGAAGAGGGAAGAGCATTTTTATTACCAATATTTTGGAGGCTGAAAGATATTAGCAGAATTTGTCTGGCATTAGGCAGATAGTCTGACAGGACTATGGATCATTTTAAAAATCTGTGTTTTCACAGTATAAGAGCAATATAGTACCCTATTCTGTACACTTCAAAATTTTGAATAAGATAGAACGATGTTATAAGAGGAATAAGAAGAATAATCATTTAGCTCAGAACTGCACTATCCTTTTCAGTGATCATTTATTTTCAAAATATTTGAAATTGTTACATAATGATAAGTAGTACCCTGTTGTTGCCTCACAGTTGCTAACCTATTGCTAGTATTCTGTTAATTAATCAATCTTTTCTATTAGTTTGAATCTCCCAGTAGCTTTTAAGTAACCTACTTGGGACAAGACATTACGTGCTGTGAACATAGGATTTCACATGAAAATTAAACAGATACCAGGATATAATTATGTCAGACAGTCTAGCAGTAAGAATTATGGCCCTGAATAAACCAGAAATTCAAGAATGCAAATGAGAGATTCGTTAAATGAAACACATAAGGGAGCTGATGGCAGGTAAATTAAGGGAGAACTAGTTGAAATCTGACCTGTATCTTGAATGGGGATGGCCTCCAGCTAGTCATCAGTGTCATTGGGTGACTGGACTCTTAAACCTCAAATACCTCTGTGGGCTGACATGTTTCAGTCTTCCATTTAGGCACACAGTTAACCACCTTCTTAGAAATACAAATTGGAAGGGTGACTGACCAAAGCAGAAAGCTTTCTGGATGAAAGGAATACTGAAGGATTTTTCTTGGGCATACAGTAACACAAGATATGCTAAAACACTTATCTATATTTTACAGGTGCTATTTATCAAAATTAATAACAAAACCAAATATATTTCTTATAAAGTTATCTCTCTTCCTATTTACAATATGGTCGTGGAAAGTTGAAGGTGCAGGGTTTGGGAGCACTTAATATATTTTTTTTTCCCATTTCAGAAATTCTTTATCTTACCTCACATATATGCATAGATTCACAGCTGTAACAAATGTTACTCTAAGGTCTTTGGTGTTTTGTCGTGCTTTTTAAAGTGAGCATGAAGAAATTTGTAGCATTGCTAAGAAAAACATACATGGGATATTGACAAAGGTTCTGCTTAAAATGAGAAAACACATGGTATTTCATTGACCTCGATACCTGACAATTAATAGAAATTCGGATTGAATAAGAATCTAGGTACACATTTTTATTTGAGTTTCTGCATTTCTCTGCCAGTGATTCAGTAACTTCCTTCATTGTAAGTAAATGCTGGTTGTACTCTTCAGGTAACTGGGTTCTTGGAGGATACATTGTGAGAGACTCAGAACTGCTAACATCAATTCTTGTCAGACTTTTGGCACAATATTGCTGGCATTTTCTGTGAATACTGTCGAAGTCACCTTGTGATTTGAAACACTACTCAACTTTTAGATGACAGCATATAATTAATATAAAAGAATATTATCTGCTGTCTTTGTAATACAGACATCATATCAGTGTTACAACCAGTAGAAAAATCACTCATTTCATGGCTTGCCCGTCATTCTTTCTTTTGCCTATGTACTTACTTGTGATGTGCTCCTGTTGCAAAAAAATTAACCCTTGTTTATTTGTTATTTTAAAGATAACTGCAAACTGTAATCAGAGAAATAAACAGAAGAGCATTTACTGTGGGAACTGAGTAACATGTATTACAGGGGGAACCACATGGTAACATACAAGCAACAATGATAATCACATGGTAATTTCTTTTATAAATCTGATGTGTTTATATGATTATTTCTATCTTGCCATACGCATCTTGAGATGACTACCAATGCTACTTCCATATAAGCCAGAATAGATGTCTTTAATAAAAGTGGAATGCCAATACATTACATGGAAATAACACAGGGCAGGGCTAGGCTAAGTTTTTGTAATAGCTTTCTAGGATTTGCAGTTCCTGTAAGATTAAACTGACAGCTTAAAACACCCTGTACTTTTGTAACAGTTGTGAAGGAAGAAGACACCCACTTCAGTAGTTCTCTTCAGGCAGGACTGCAGATCCATGGATTGGGTTGTTGTTAAGAGGCAGATTCTATACTGAGGAAAGAAGCTAAATTCTGCATGGACGAGAGAATTAGTAATTGAGGAGACTACTCCACCACACATTTCACATTAGCCATTTTACCGCTTCTTATATTCTCGTGTCAAAATCTTATGGGGGCAAACCATTGCATATGCTGTTTTTATTTTTTACTTCTTCAGCACACAGCAATGAACATTCTGACAGCTTAATCAGCCAGTATTATGTAAATGTGTGGAAAATTACAGTAGTTGATGTTTGAAGAGGGTTGTCAGCAGTGGAAGTGTTTATAATGTTTGATAAAGTTATGGCTTTTTTTTGCAAACAAGTAAAAATAAAGCATGTATCACCACAATTTTCAATACATTTATGTTTTGGATTCCCATTTATATTCAAATTCAACTGAATCAGTTTTGTCTAATCAGTGCAACTAGATGGCCAGTGAAATATAGTGCTAGTGTACTATATTTTTGTGTTGATTGTGTGCAGTCTTTTCAATTGTCATTAAAACAAAGGAGAAAACGAAGGAGAAAGAAGTTGGCAAAAGGCAGAGGTAATCATCACCACCCAAGTATCTTCAGCATCATGATTACTTTGTAAGATGTGCGGTGTTGTAAGCATTGTTAGTTTGGTGTAGAAAAATGGACAACAATACCTTGAGATGGCAGTTTGGACTACTGCTGGTTTGAGGTAATACAGAAGCAGGCATCAGCTGATAGACACAGCAGCAAAAATCACTGGTGCGGTTCTGAGGCTGACAGAAGGGCTAACTGTTGTATCAGTGCTCATTGGAAAATCTTTTCATGGTATATTAATATTGGCAGGACAGGAACAGTGTGTTAGGAGGTGCTGTGATCTGTGAAGTCAAGTAGAGATGCCGATTTTTTACTGATGTGCTACACTACCTTATTCTTCATGTTGACTTCACAGCATGGCTGAGAAAGTAATAATTCAAGCTTATGCAGAAGATTAATCTTGATGAGGGAGCTTATTATGCTGGGACACACTTGTATGGCTGTTTGTTTTGAAAGAGGCAGAAGCGTACGAGAAAGTAGGGATAATGCCTTGCGAAGTGCATTAGCATTGCAGGGTCCAATTTATGCTCAAGAGATAGTGCAATCATATGAAAGAAAGCAGAAAATATGGAACCACTTACCTGCCTCTAGAGAGGCATGTATAGTTGTGATGACTTTGCTGTGTTGTTTTTTCAGATGTTCTTTCGATGTGTAACAGCTAAATGTCCCTGAAATATCAGAACAACCAAGATTTAGAAATAGCCTTTCCAGTCAAAAAAGAACCATTGTGGGTTTAAGTATTACAAATGAAATGCATTGGAATAAGTTATACTTATCCAAGGTTATAGAATTCAATGCAAAACCTGGAAAGTAAGAAGTAGTGAATGGAAAATAGTTGCAGTAAATCCATCACTGGATATTAAAACCAAAGACAGACAGCATCACTTTTTGGTGATGAGTACACCAGAATCATTGCTGATTTCACCGTGAAAAGTAGAAGAATATTAAGGTTTTCATCCTGAAAGACATTTATATTGCACTTCAGAACATATGCTTATACAAACACAAAAAAGTAGTCTGGCAGTATAACAGGAACCCAGTACTGTGGTTAAGAACTGTTAAACAGTTTCATTATTTCAATAGTTCTCCACCCTGCTGATTACATTTCTTTTTTGTCAGCCTTGAAAAAATGTTAGTTCATAGATTCTTTAATTGAGTTTCAGCCTAGAAGAAGTCTGTATAGCATAATTCAATGAACTTTGATTTTTCATTGTTCTGAGACTGGAGGCTGAAAAGGGGCAACATACAGGGTTGCATTCTACAATGTCTAAAATCTACCTTACTTGCAGGTAGATCTTCTTTTTGGTGTTGTAAGCTACCCTCACAGTTTTGAAATAGAAGAAAAAAATTAGATAACGAGCATAAAAGCAATTAGTTAATGTACTGTACTGCTTTGGACAGCCTTTTTTTGGCGCTATACAACTGCTTTAGCTAACAGCTCTGTTAGTTTTGCAGTGTTGACATATATCAACAAAAATAGATGCAGACAGTCAATTATTTGAACTATGTTGCCAGAGATTCTCATCTCTGTTTTATGAAAGAAGTAATTTTAATGGGAAGAACCATTGCTCTGCCAATTACTACTAAGCAGAGCTGCTGAAAGGAAGAGGCATCTCAAGTCAGGGTTGGAGAGGGGGATTGTTTGTTTGGTTGGGATTTGTTTGGATTCTTACATTGATGTCAAAATTCTTATGTATTGAAACATTAGGCTATCTTAGGGGGAAAAAGTGCACTTTGAACACAGTGATATCAAATGCTTGGTCTCAATTTTCAAGTATAAAAACTGCAGGGTATGCTTTCTGTGTAAATGATAAAATATAGTCTAAGATAACTGGGTTTCAGATCTATATTAAATAAAACGAGTCTAGCACTCTTATACTGCCTTATAATGCAAACTTGCATAATAACTTTCATTTTCCTGACTTGAAAGTCTTGATTTTATTCATCATAATGTTCCAGTCTCACTTTTATTGTGCATATGTGACTGCATGTTACATCATGGCTTACTGAATGGAAGGGAAAAAGCTGTGTGTGTTGGAGTGCAAGTAAGAAGAGCTGCAATAATATTCCAAATAACAGTTCCTCTTTATCTGATTTTTTTTTTAATTAAAATGAGAAAATAACTGCTATGTGAATATGTATTTCTCCTGCTACTGCACAGCTGTAGTCAAAATTTTTTGACTAAACTGTACATGGAAAAGGAACTTCTGTCAGAGATCAATTAAATCATAATTGACGGTACCATATCTCTAAATAGGAAGTGCCTTTATTTAAAAAAAAAAAAGAACCAAACCCTTTGATTTGCATAAAAATATGACCTACAGCTGTAATACGTTTTAAAGATAATTATATAAGGGGAAAAGAGAGAATCCTTGTAAAATAAAGGGTTTATTTGCCTTATTCTTGAGATGAAAAGTATTCTAAAATGTGTGTTTCTTATAAGCAGCTTGCATGAATATGGAGTGCTTTCAATTATTAAAAATGCTTCCTGGCTCCATAGTTGCATACTTCTGCTCAAATTGACTGTCAAATATTTGACATCCAGATTATTCTCCCTGTTTGAGTGCAACTGCAGAGATTGTTATGGAAAAACACAAGCATTCAGAAATTCAGGCTTTTCACTGGAATTTCATATTAATATTTTACAATAGTATTGCTAGCATTATCAAAGCACACATTAAAGAAAAATAAAGGTAAACTAATATGTCTTCTTCTGGTGACCGACATCCTTGTTTGAAGATGCTGAAAATTATTTTTCTAGATCATATCAAAGGACAAAGTTGTAAAGCTCTTAGGTGTTCTTTAGATTATTCCAAAAGACAGTTGATTGCTGTTCTGGCTTCTTTCCTGATTTTCATAATCTTCACTATAATCATCTACTAAAGAGCAAGCTGAATCAGCATTTTGATTAAGGAGATTGTTCTAATAATAAATAAAAAGCCTTTTCTCTATTGAGCAAAAGAGCAACAAAAGAACTCTGAAAGCTTTTGTTTCTTTGAGACTTATCTTTCCAAACAAATACCGGATTTCACAAATTTCCTGCATTTGATTGCAAGGATGCGAATAACTGCATTCCATGGCAGCTGTGTTATTTAACATTGCCCTTACTAACAGAAAGGTCTAACTGGAAGTCACTGAAAAAAAACTTTTGTAATGAGGAGAATATTTTAGGCTTATAAAATGAAGACCTTTTATTTTTTATAAACAAAACCAGCAACAAAACCCCAACAAAATCTCTGATTGAAATGAATAGAGATGCACACTAGGACACAAACTGGAAGTATTGTTTATGCTACCCTGTTTCTCTGTTATTCTTAGTTGATCGCCTCCTGGTATTTAAAAAATCTCTCAGACTAAAGCAGGCTTTAAGAAAACTGTTGGCAATAATATGAAGGATTTAGCGGTGTGCTATTAATGATCATCTCCACTCATTCTCTCATTATCAAGAACCTTTAACAAGTTGTCTACAGAGCAGAGTTAAGACATTTTTCCTCCTATGCTTTTTCTGTTTCAGTTTCTTGTGCAATACTGCTTTCAAATTTGACATGTCAGTCGTCTGCATAAAAATGTCTATGCTGCTCTGCCAACTCTGTAGCTCAGCACAGATGACTTGATATTAGATAGGGAGGCCTTTGCTTCTGTCCTTAAGATAGAATGTCATTCTTGCCAACTTGACGATCAGTTTTGGCTGACTTAAAGATGTTTCTCTTTGCCCAGTCCACCAAGCATTCCTCCGTTACCTCAGCCTTTGCAGTCCCAGCATGAGAGGGACTGCTTAGAGTGGCTTTTCTGACAAACCTAATTGCTTCTTGTGTGGGACGAAGAGCTGGGAATGTGAGATGTCACCCTAGCCTGGCCTATCCTTCTAATTTTTTCCCCTGAGAAACAGTAAAGGCTATTTTTCATCCTAACATCACAAAAAACAAGGAAATTATAATGAACTGTCACCTAACAGAAATGCAAATGTGATCTGTTTTAGTCAGTTCCCTGCCCTTGCTCATCAAAAATACCCATAAAGAGCTCTCTGCCATATAAGATTGTCTTCTATTTATCTGTTTATCTCTTTATTTAATCTCCTGGGAGTATTGATGCCTCCAGATTCTTTACAGACCTTATCTGACTTACCTCAGTAATTTAAGATGACACTCGTGACTTTCACCCCAAAAACCACATTAAATATTTGTGGCAGTCAGAGCAATGAGACACTCAGTAAAAAAAATCCCAGCGATCTACTCTTCAGAAAAATAGACTTTAAAGATGGACTATAGAGATAATCTTATTTCAGCTTATTAATTATGCCTTGTAAGCGATGAATCAAATCACTTTGCTGTATAATACAATTACTGCTGTAATTTGTAGTCATTACCGTTTGCGCTGAGGTATAATTGTATAATTCATTTTATGCAGGTTATTGACAGAGAAGTTCTTAACAACTTTAGCATGGAGACTTACTTTGGGTTTACACCGTTTAATATGCAGAGTATTAGCACAGTAGACCTAATAGCTTGTTGTGCCTACCTGTCATAGAGTCATTTCTGTTTGGATTATACACACACACACAAAAAAAAAAGGTAAGAAAGGAAGAGATTCAAAGTAGAAACGTTACTACCTGGTGCATTGTTCCCCTTGTAGACCATCAGGTTCTGTTGCATCAGTGCATTGTTTCTTGTGCGCAGACTTAATTCCCTGGTCAGCAGTATTTTTATAACAGGTTGTTTGAAGACAGGAGAAGACAGTTTGAAGACAGTTTTTCTATGTGACATGAATTATTTCAATTAACAATTTAATATTTTGGCATAGTCTTCTGCACCTGATAGATGTTTATTAAATCTATTGCGATTTGATACAAATAGACTTTTAAATGTCAACTTTCACGTTTACACTGAGCATAATGACGGTTGTTACAAGTTAAGGAGCTCTTACTTTGTCCTCTGTATTTTCTTTGTTTCCCTCTGGCTGACATCTGACATGAAATATTACAAATTAGTCATATTCCAGTTGTGGGGGTTTTATTTCTGATTCTGTGCTAATTCTATATCCTGAATGTTATTCATGGTGGGGCCTGGGGAGTTGTTTGGGTTTTTCATTCACCTTTGATGTCCCTCTTCCTGTTAGCCATATAGTAGTTTAATACTGCTAAGTGAAATCTTTTCCTTGCCTAGTGTCTCTTCTTGTAAATTAAGGAAAGGAATCAAGTTAAAAAAAAACAACGAAAAATATTGCCCGTTTCAATGCAGTCAGGTTCTACATATTACAATATACAGGCTATATAAACAACACTTAAGAAGATGTATGTGGGTGATGTGTAGGAAATTGTTCCTGTTCAAAAACAGTGAAGAGATGATCCTAAAAATCTGTCATGTGCTGTGGAACTGAAATCGTGGCAGGTTTTGGCACTTAGATTGTTCAGTTCTCAGTGGTAAATATACACCAATTGGTTCAGATAAGCTTAGTTATGTACAATTACTATAAATTTTATTTCAAAGATGCTTTTTTACTAGTCTTACCTAAGTGTTGGGTGCTTTGGATTTCTTATGTAATCTGAAAGTTTATAATTTTAAAATGTTTTACAACCACAAATAATTACTTCCAGAAGCTTATAAACAGATGAGTCTTGGACTAATTTTTGGTTTCAATCACATTAAGATTTTGACATTTTAGAAATCCCTAAGTTATTCAGATTTTACTGAAATTTGTCATAGCGGCAAAACAACTGCCTTTATACTTAGTGTTGATTTATTTAAAAAAAAAGTCAGAGATAGGTATACCTGGCCTCCTACATAGCATAAAATTAAATGAAAGGTTTAAATGTCAGAAAAGCAAGACATTAAGTTATCATAGTGAGTTGTATGCATGTTACTATTGGCTTACATCTATAGTATAAATAAAATATAACTTATATACACTGTGTGAAGCTGCAATATATTCATAAATTGGAAGTGTTCAGTGATAATGATATTGTGAGTTTATACCCTCTTGATTAAAGCCTCGGAATTCCTTTTCCTAACATTCCTCACAAGAATCTGTCTTATGAATTTGAAAAAGAGAGCTTCCCATTATAAGAAATCAATGGAGTAGGAAAAGGGAGAAAATTATTATCAGAAACTATCAGTATGAGTTAATAATCATATGCCTTAGAAATGTAGGAACTGATATGAGTGAGCTGATGTGTTATGAGTGTATGATGGAAGTTGCCATCGTTGCATAATTGGAAGAGAGATTGCTTATCACCTCAAGGACATTATGCAAAGGGAATTTGTTGGCTGAGAGCAGATATAACAGCCAGCAGTTGCAGAAGAGACTGCACACTTTTTGGTTACCAACAAGTGAGTAGAGCTGAGTCAGTACCACCAACGTTCTGTCTTGAAAAAGTTCTGTGCACAGTCCATTCTGTTGTAGCAGCAAAGTATTATTCGTACATCCTGCCAGACCATTGCAGAGATGATGCTGCTGGGAGAAGTATGGGGAAATATGGGGTTTGGGAGAGATTTTGATAGCAAAATTGGCATGCGAGGCAAGACTATTTAGTTTTGCCGTCAGCTGTGTTTCTAGAGTTGTGACCTCCCTGCTGAATCCAAATCCTGTGGTTAACACCAACAGTGATTTCAGTCCGTACATCTGTAATTTTCTAGTTCAAGTAGTTGGTCTAACCTTGCTGTTACTTATCGTGAGGATGACACCATGACGTGAAGTAGGGTTTATGTATGATGACACAGCAGACAATTTGCCAGAAGCTCAGGTAGCTTGATCTTCTCTATAGATTCCTCAAAACCTTCATTTTATCTTGTTCTGTTTCAAGTGGATGCTCACAGGGAGCAAAGCAGTGGATGAAAATCTTCCAGAGGTAATTGTGCAAGTAAAAAAAGGTTATCAGCTGCAGCTGCTTGTAACTGCCCTCTTTTTGGAGATTATACTGTCATGCACCAGCAATCTGCTGATTAAACAGTTCATGCAAATAATCTCTCATGTGCCTTGGACAGAATTGGACAGTTTTTGCCTGGAGTAAATTAGTGAGCTTTGAATTGAAACCCACTAAAGAAGATAAAAAGGCATAGTAACTTCCTTTCACTTATGTAGTTGAATCCTTAAAATAGTCAACGGGCTCATTTGGCCAATCCTTACAACATCAGTTTTGCCCAGCTCAGGATCCCAAAGTGAAATACATTCTCTTTTCTTCCATGAGTGGCTGCAGCATATGTGCTTGTTTAGAGTCAAATATTCAGTTAACTTGAAATCGCCAGGATAAATGAATTTTATCACCTACGTGCAGAGCTTTATCATGTATTCTTTTCTGATATGTTCTCATAAGAATCTGAAAGGATATTTTCCTTATTTGGCATGATGTATTAAAATACATTGCATCCAGGAATTCTAACTCTCTTGTTGCCAATATGACCATCATGTAAATTCAGATCTGCTGCGTATAGTACAGATTAGTCCTTAAAGGATATATAGCTTCTCATGTATACAAAAGGAAGGCTGGTAGCTCAATTTTGCCGAGAGAATAGCTATCTCATAAGAGCTACATACCATTTACATAAAATCCTAATGCTTTATCTTCATTAGGTAATTAATCACATAAATTTGACCACCTTGAGCCTGGAAGAACATTCCTAATTGAATGCTCTAACAAGACATGTTAAGAAAGATAATAGAAAGCAAACTGGATGCAAGATTTCATCAAGATGCGACACCAGCATGTAGAGACCTCTAGACAGTATGTATTGACACTTCATGATGGCCATTTTGGTGGTAGTTCGTGCCTTACTGACAGTAATGTAGGCATCTTCATTTCACTAATTCACTACAAAAACAGAAAAAAAATGTATAGACAATATAACTTGAGCAAGGGCTTCTGTATTTGCACTTATGTGAGCTGTCAAATGCATCTTCCAATTGCTAAGCTACTGCCAATTTCCTTCCTCTGGATAACTAGAACCTATTTCAATGAGTAAGTTTCTTTCTGTTGCCTTCCCTCTCTGCACCCCTCTATCACGATATTGCAAAGGAACTTAATGCACCTCCTAGAACCCTTGAACAGTGACCTCAGCTTATCTGAGCTGTTTGCTTATATTGCAACACTGAAAAAATAAGTTCAGATTGCCTCATAGAATAAAATAGTTAGAATTTGAACGTATTTAACCTTCAATATTTTTAAGTACTTTATGTGTTAGTTTATATTGGCTCCATATTTCCGAATATGGTTTTTCATAAACAACAGGTATTAATTGTGATTAGGAAGGAGGGCATGTTTCTGGTAAAAGAACTGGCTGTGCTTGTAAGCTACTGTGAATACACTTCTTCGTAATAAATGTAAATTGAGATTCTATGTGCCCAGTAAAGGGAAGGGAGACAGATAGAAAGCTTTTTGTATGTGACCCAAACAAGAGTATCTAGAAAATTTAAAGCTATTCCTGTTCAGAAAAAAAAAAAAAAATCTTTAAAAAAAGTTATCATGAGGGTCTGCAACAAACTGAAGTTATCCTTTTCTTTTCCTTGATACAAACTTTATCCTCAGGATGCAGAATCCAAATTGTAGTGCTGCAGAAATTCTTTGAAAAAAATAATGGCAAATGTTGCTATGGTTACAGAGCCATTCCTATTTGCTTTTCTTTTCTGCCTTAGTAATGAAAGTGGAAAGAAGGATTTTTATTCCAAGAATTTGTATGATGCTTTGCAGGGGAGATTAATATCCACCTAAATACTTCTCAAACAATTTTTTAAACCATAATATTTGGGCTTTCAGTCTTTTCTGAAGATTCTCATCCCTGTTTTCTTAATAAATTTGATTAAAAACAAATGTAATCTTAAAGAGCTATAGCAAAATTTTGTGTTTCACTCACAATTCAACTTGGATGAAGGACATAATTTCCATCATTCCTCAGGTATAAAATATTCAACTTGTCCTGAGTTCCCTTCATTGACTGAGTTACCTTGCTCTCAGGAGTGACTATCACTGATAATTTTTTGGTTTTTAGAAACAAAAGTATTAAAACATAAGGTATTCTTAAGATCTCTTAAGTGCATGTGGAGCAGATAAAGCAGTGTTCTAGGATACTCCGTTATATCTTATTGGGTTGCTGGTTTTTTTTTTTTGTACTTTTGGGAGAAACTCTGTTTCTCCTCCTTCCACTAATACAAACCTCTGTGAACCCAGAAAAAAAGCTTATGATGCTTTTCTTTTCAAAGATGTTTTCATAGGCTGACAACTAATTTCTAGTATGAATTTAAATGTTTGCGAAAACTCTTCTGATTTTCTTCTCAACAAAACATCATCATCAGCTCTTCCTGAGAATGAAAATACATTTGAAAGCAACCGCTGCCAGGGTAATGCAACTGAAATGTTCTCCTGAGGACAATAAGCAACCTCTTTTAAGGTAGTGAAGATATGGCATAAATGTACTCTCTAAGGACAGAATAACTGATGCATTTCCCTGAGGGTTGTTATGATTCTGCTGCAGAAAGCTTACTGTGAAAAGGTAATGCAAATAGAGGCTGCTTTTCATGGAAACACACAAGAGATCGTGTAGGCCTTGGTTTGTTATTTTTCTTCCCAAAAATCTTCATTTGGGAATGAGAATAGGCATATATTTTACAAAAGCAGGAGACCTAGACTACTTTATACAGCTCCATTAGGAGGAGATTTTTTGCTGACTGTCAATAGCGTATATATTTAAGATGACAATGTCAGCATGGCTATGATTAAGTCTTCTGATACTTTTTTTAGTAACGTGTAGTTCTCACTACCTCAATTCTTGAAGAAAAAGTTATAGTCAAACAACTATGTGAATTTTTCCATTCTGAATGTTTTTTCTACATTCATACACATACATAGAGATATATATTCACTTTAATATTTTATTTTATTTTACTTTATTGTATTTTTTCAGCCAAAGTAGTTGCAGATCTCTCTGAAAGTTAACCTAAGGAAGTAATACATCACCCTTTTGTTTGGGTTTTCAGCTTGGAGTTTATTTTCCCTTCAGTCTCTTGAGCCTTTGGAAGATGTAGGTTTTGGTGCAGAAACATAATTTGATGGCTGTTAGCACTACCATGCCCTTGCTGACCCTGTGAAAACCCATGCATATTTTTTAAATCACAAACTAAGAATTTTGGTTAATTCTTGGAAAGGTACATTGTTATTGTAGGCGAATCCTTCACAACTTTCTTTGCCCTGAGCAGACTGGATATTGTCTGTTCTCACACAGTAGCTACATGTCCAGACTCTTAATGAACTAACTCTCCAGACTAACCGAGCGTGTACCAACCGCCACAGCTTTGGAAAGCGAAAGGACTGGAAATGTGCCATCTTGGTGTGCAACAGCTGCTTCATGATGCTTAGAGCTGGAAGGAGGGGAGCAGAGAAAGGTCTCTTGGTTAGAACTGGGTGCTTGTGTACTTGGTAATCCCCTGCTGAAGAGGTGGAAAAAAATAATGGATTGAAATGGACATGGTAATAGGGCAGGATTTGTGTGTAAGGCATATCAACCGAAAAAAGGAACAGCTAGTGTGACCTTGGTCTGGGAACATTAGTTTTAGAGCTGAACAGCAGAAAAGGACATGAAGCAGTGCCTGATAGAGATATAAAGCTTGCTTAGATTTCATGGCATTTGCTGACACAACAGAAGTGGTGAGATAAGAGGATCTTTTGTGATGTGTAGATAGAGCTGGAGATTTTTCAGCACCATAGCTAAAAAAAAAAACCACATAACTTCTTCTGCACTGGCAGGTGACTGGCCTCTTGAGAAATGGGGTGGAATGCAGACAGTAACTGCAGAAACGTTAGAAATGGAAGTTAAAGGTTGAGAATTCAAGAGGACTGCAGATATGAAGGTGAGTAAAGAGGGCTGAGAGGAGTCTGAAGTTTCAGGAGGGGGAAGCGGGGGACCCAGGAGACTCTCAGGCTGCAGTTGACAGAATAAAGATTAGGAAGAACAGAATAAAGATCAGGAAAGAACACAGCAGAAAAAAAATCAAGTTTTGAAATAGGACAAAGAATTTATCCACATTATTTTCTGGAGTAAGGATTTATAGCTGGACAAGAGTAGATAAATTAGCTGCTGAAAGCGTCAGACTGCCAACTTCACCCATGCCAGCGAGACAGTGACCTGTTTTATTATTTTACTGCTGCTGTTATAGAGGGAGTCAGATTATCAGCATCCCATGTCTAGCTGTGTTTCTACAGTCAAAGTCAAACTAAGTTCCTTAAGCCTGTTCAAATTTTAAAGTAACCAGAAATGGGTTAATATACAATAGAGTAGAGATTATATTTATACTGACTGAGCCCTCAAAAGCACAGAAATAGACATTGGAGGCTTGACAGACAACTGCAGACCCATAAGATATGCTAAAAATATAACCAACAACAAAGCTGAACAAACCAAAACAAACCCCAACTCTTCAATTTTTGTACAAACATACTATGCAGGATGATTTAAACAATAAATGGTTCTGATACTTAGCACCTTACCGGGTGACTCGACCAAAGAATTTGGATACTGTGCAATGTCATAATCTAAGATTCATAGATTAAAAATTCTAAGTAACTTAGTGGCTTAAAGCTTCTTTGATAGAAAGAGTAACTTCTGCAAGTTTATTTTTTGTATTTCTGTGAAATGAATCATCAAATGTTTGATTGAAGTTTTGAGAGGTCTCTCTTGCTTTCATGAGAAGTGAAACATTTAATTAAAATTGACTTAAAATCCAATGAAGTACATGGAGAGCTGTTTCAGATAACTTAAACATGGGATAGAGAAAGATTTTATGTATTTGCATATTTCATTACTGGATATAAAAAGCAATTTTTCAAATAAATGTTAGCTCTTCCGAGTCTTCTACCCATTTATCTGTAAAAAGATCAAACAGATTATGCAATGTCTAGAATGCTCTGACTTCCTAAGCTACACTAAAAATATTCTGGTTCTGGCTGTCCGGTGCAAGTTACAGGAGAATGTTCTGTGTTTTAATTGGTCTCTACTGGTTTAATCCTCTAAAGTTTCTTTAGAGATAGCTAGAAAAAGTCTTCTAAGAGAAATAGCAATCAATATCTAAGAGACATTTATTAAAAGAAAATGTTATCTTCTTTGTCTAGCTCAGTTTAAAGTTTCTACATTTTTCAACGTAAATCATTGAAGAATTTTTTTATATTATTAATACTGCTCCGTCTATAATTTTATTTCCTTTGTTGTTTTCTACAGCTGACTTCAATATGAGATAAAAGTAACTGGGTGACTGAAATTTAGATTGAAATCCTTTACCATTCCTAAAATTAGATAGAGCTCCCACCTACCCCAATGCCTGAACTTAAAATTGTAATAGTGCCTATGCTGTTATTGCTGTGCATTAGATACATCAGCAGAGAGTTAAAGAAAGAACATCTTAATATCTTAAATATTTTCCATTTAAGACTTTGCAGCTTATGATACTTGTGTTTCACTAAGAACACGCTACTACTATCTGGATATGCAAGTTTATTCCAGGTGGTTCTTTGCCTTGGGTTTTCTTGTATGTGTCTGCAGAGAACTAACAATTACCGTGAATTTGTGCATATTATGGCTGCACTTGTCCTCTACCTCATATGTCACATCACATATTCCCTGACATTGAAAGCTTTACCTACATGAATTTTTAGATTTCCATGCTCTAAAAATAAAGGGTGATTACTGATGATTAATGATTTTCACTAAAACAAAGGTTGATTATTGATTTAAAATAAAAAGGAAGATTATTTATTGATACTTTATATAGTGAATTAAGCCCAGTACATAAAGTTGGAACATACTGTTTGAATTATAACTTTTTAACAATTGGAAATAAAGGTATAGCAGGGTGCGAGAGAATCTGCAGAAGTTCAGATTTGGTTGGCAGATGGAAACTCATTAAAACCGCACATGCTTGAGGAGGTAGTATATATATTCTGTACTGCTATTGAGACAATTCTCACAGAAATATTCCTGTTTCAGCTGTCTGATAAATGGTGATCTAGGAAAAGAATGTGGTTCTTCTCTAGGCAGCTGTGCAATTCACTGTTTCATGCTTCCTTTCTCTGCATGCTATAAAGATGAAGTCAATTGCCTCAGACATTTACAAATCAAATCTTTTCATATGTCACTAACTGCTTTTAGAGAAAAGCATGGATGTAAAATCCCTGTTTGTCTCTGAAGAGAGGCTAGCAAATAGGCTACTGACAGTAAGGCTCACCACTGTTTAATCAGAATCTACACTCAAGAGCATTACAGAGGTACTTTGCAAGTGTGTTGCTTAGAATAGCTTTTCTTTTGAATATTGGAAAACAACACCATACTTAAATTAAAAGGGGCAAAAAACATAGAATACTTTCCTTTTTATTTTAAGTACTATACTTCAAAGCAAAAAATATCTCTCCATTGCCCTTTCCTCTCTGTACAGCTTTGTAAGTATTCCGATTGCTGCAGCTGGGATGCAAGTTTCTAGCTGTACTACAGGAATGCATGAGATTTGGGGGGTGAGGGTGAGGAAGGTGTGTTACAGCCTTGTTTGGGGGTTGTTTTGCTGTTTATGGAATCATAGGTATTTCTTTTTGCTGCATGCTGGTAGGGCTGCCTACTACACATTCGAGGGAAGGACTGCAGGTTTTGAGAAGGTTGCTGGAAGGCGGAGGGCAAGACCACTGCCTGAATTTCATTTTTTCTGTTTAGTCATTGTTGCTAGACATACGCTAGCATAAAGATTCAACACATTTTAAAATAGTTTGGAGATTTTTAATTCTGCTGCTCTCTATCCGTTTCTCTTTCTGAAGGCAGATAGAATTGAATACTGTTTTCTTTTCTGGTCTTAAATTGTAATGCTTCATAGCATGACTCCACTAGCAGATTACTTAAAGCTAAAACAACAACATCAATTTGATTTTAGTTTAATCTAATTTAAAGGGATAAAGCTTAAATCTTATACAACACATATGGCAATCTTTATCTTCTGTTGTAATGGAAAACTTAAACAGTTTGAGGCATTTTAAACCTTTAAGCTAAGAAGGAAGTCAGTCCAAAGATTTGTCAAAATTGGGACACAAGATAATTTTTGAGTCTTTCGGCACATCTGGAATTGCTTTCAAGAACTGATCTGTGGTTTAATATTTTTGAGATATAAATTTAAGAGGTAGCATCCAATGTCAGTTTATAAAGTCCTTTCCTCCACAAACGCACAGCGTGCTATAATTGCAATTGATAGAGCACAGGGTTTTTTGGCATGTAGCAGGAAAGATCTTGAGTGACTACAGCATGGTTTTCCTCTTGTCAACAAGATCATTTGAAGAAAAATAGTTGTGCTTCCAAAATAATAGTGTCTCCTGTCATAGAATTGCTGAATGCTCAGTTCTGCTACAAGGATTTCTATGAAACGGTAGCAAGACTAATTTACAAACATCAGAACCAGGACATAATAAACCTAGCTATACTTGGATGTTTAGAAAATCTGCACTGTCAGTTTAGCTACAAATGTGCTGCAGCAGTCAGGTAAACTTGCTAAACCTCACTGCAGCCAAAGTCCACTTTAAAAGGCTTTTTTGGTTTTTCTGAGAGGGAAAAAGTTTATGAAGTAAGATTTGATGTACTTTATGTCTCCGTCATCTGGGTATTCAAAAAATATAAGTTGACACCCTTAAAATCCTTCATAGCTATTCAGCTATGTAGATATGAAGCATAATCTTACATTTCTTTCCTGTTGTATTTGAGTTTGGGTGTCTCACGACATACGGGAGAAGTGGAGAAAAAGAAAGAAGGAACAGCAGGAAAGGATTAAAAAATTCTTATGAGCTCATCTTAAAATAATAAATTGCATCCATCCATCAGTTGCACTCCCTATGGACACTTCTAAAACCCTGAAAATATACTTTTTTAACTGTTCTAGCCTATAAATGTGTATTGCCATTCACTACTTGAGTTTTTGCACTGATACAAAATGTTACGAATTCGTAACTGTTCATACCCTGGCTGGAGACCCACATGAGTTTTGATACTGACATTTTCACAAGCTTCTATAACTGTGTCAGCATAGCTTTTAGTTATTTGTCTCTGCTGTATTCTAAGTAAGTATGGAAATAGAAATGCAGACTAATAACATATGCTCCTGGATCTGCTTTCGTATCATAGTATTTATTTCTGTCTTCACTTAAGAAGATATATACACTGTTATGTCTTCCTTAACACCTTTAAGAAAGCATGCTATTACAACTCTGTCTTCTAAATACAGAGTATCTTGGATATTTTTTAGCATCTGCATGTGGACTTTTTTGTTATTGTTAAACTAGCAATACCTTAAGACATTTCCCAAAGTATTCCCCATCAACATTTTGTCTTTCTGATGCAAATACCATATGGCACTCATGATGTGATGTTGGATTAATTTGTTGCTTCTTCACCAAGATAACTTTCTGATTTTTTATATAAGCACATTCTCTAGTCTCTAGCAAATGATGCAGTACTGTTAAGTGTGCTGCGAGCTAACGAGACCGCAGTGCTGCAGTTGGAAAGCTAAGCACAGTATAATTATGACATATGATTTGGATGTTATGTTCATTCAAACACATATGTATCCCAGCTACTGAGTTATAAATCAGTACTAATTTATACAAGCCAAGGCCTACCTCTTTGACTTGAATCAGCTGCTAAAGGCAGAAATCAAATATATGGAGACACCTGACAAAAATTCAGATGCTGGAAAACTGTAGTAGGTGCTTTCAATCACTACCAAAATTCATTCACCAGTATTTTTGCTTTGACTTTTATCAGCACACAGGCACTAAATGATTCCCTCGTAAAATAAAGATATCTAACAAAGATAAAATAAGAGAAAAATGTATAGCTGAATCTATTATTTACCTCTGAGATATTAGTTCATTGCTGCAGTCATCTACTGAGCCACTCTGTCCTGCCACTTGACTTTGCATTCTTAATGGAATATTACTAGTTGTTCTCTATCCAGTCACAAGCAGGATTTTCATAGTAAGTCACAAAGACAATAGATTTTACTTTTGATTTCACAAGAAAAACTTGAAAGTGCTCAGAACTGAAAACTTTGGCAAATCTACATGGGTACAGAATGAACCAAGGAAGGGAAAGGGAAGGCATTTTACAATTAATTTAAAAGTAGACAGCCACCAAAGACTAACGTATATGGCTATTTCAGGGTTTAATGATCTTCATCTTCATCGGGTACTTCCCTATTCATTCATAAAATGATTACTTTTGCTGGTGAAGGGGCAATATAGAAAATAAAACTGCTGAAAATTAACTAACCAAGTTAGTGTTAAAAAGTGAGAGATATGTTGTTTGGAGGGGTTCTGCTCACATAAAACAATTAACTAGAGGTATACGCGTTGGTACAAGACAGCCATGCAGAACTTTTTTATTTTCTTATTAACTTTTTGTATTTCCACTAACTTGAAGTTTTCTGAGGGAGAAGGCAGGAATAACCACCAAATAAGACCTAAGGCCTTGCTTCTCTCAGCTCTTAATGAATGTCATAAGAACCAGCCTGTGGGGTTTCTCATTATCAAGTATTCATGATGGACTTGAAATAACTTTCCTTCCAAAGCTTTACCAGAAACTGACCTTTTCTTAAAACCTTTTAAATAAATTGTCACTTTCTGATGAAACCAATTGTGAAAAAAATCCTGTCCAACTATAATTGCATCAGTTTGCCTTTAAATTTCATTTTAGACATAAGCTTGTGTGTGTGTGTGTATATATACACATATGATTACACACCTACAAACTCACAAGCCTTACAGCACTACAGATCAACCATTATTTTCCTGGAAAAAATTATTTTCAGCAATAAGCTTATTTTCTGATCTTTCTTCCTTACTGAATAGCTTTGGGAGCTACAGAGGCAGGCATAATTAAAGCCTAGTGCATTTATGCTTGTATTTTAAACTTTTCTCAGTGGGCCACCTAGAATTTGGGAGCAAATGTGCAAAATTTCCATCTCTATTCATGCCAATCTAACAACAGAAAACCCGTTTCATGGCTGAGTCGCTACTTTCACCTTCTGTTCACAATCATTGCACCTAGACTTTCTTGCTTTATACTTATTTGAACAGTTGGCAAACCTGTGGTCTTGTTTATGGCAGGAAAGAGAACCAACCCATGATTACTTCCCATGAGAAGAGATAGGAGAAAACAGAAAAGAAATCATCCAGTTATGTCTAATACAGTCCCTTTCAGGGATGACGCTAGAGACACGCATCTGATATACCATCCCTTCCTCAAGATCATACTGAATTAAGATACATTCTGAAATTATCTTTCTTAGCCTGCCGGATGAGGACTGCCTGTAAAGCATCCTTGGGGAAATACATAGGGTCCACAGGCAGGTAATGCTGTGCTAGACTTCTGTTACTCAGACACATTTTTTCAGTTTGTTGGGCTGTTTGATACCTAAGAAAAACACTTAATTTGCATTCTTGACACAGTAGTTCACACACAATTTTAGGAAAATTGCATTTTCTTGTTTTACTTTGGAAAATATTCAAATTAGATATCTTAACAAATGTTTCTGTCTGATTAGTTGCAGAAGTCGTGACAAAATACTTAATACAATTCCTGTGTCATGAACAGAAGTAATCTTTTTCATATGGCAGGTTTGTGTATATATATACACACATAGTGTTTGACTGAGCCATTCCTAGCACAACAGAAATAAGAAAATAGTAAATTATATCCAGGCCTCTTCCCTACTAGCAGTTGGAACAAAATACTGAAAAATAACACAGTAGCTGTATTTCAAATCTATTTATATCCTCAAACTTGCACCAAGAATTGCATGGTGAAAGCCCTGTGTATAAAAACTGCTACAAACAAGCTGGTTTTAACTTTCTCTTTTTAAAGTTAAGGAGTTTCTTTCCGACTGAGTGAAGAACAGAAGATACTCTGGACTTTTTCCCTTCTTTGAACAGCAACCTTTCCCACTGAAGTATGATGTCTAGATACTTGATGACAGCAGTGACCTACCAGGGTTCAGCAGCTGCAATAAAATTCTATGTGAGTAGGGAAAAGTGGAATCTGTACTGCTGGCTCATAGCAGTAACCTCCACTTGGTTTTAGGCTTCATGTTAGACAGCTTGCATGATTCACCACAGGAAAGTAAGGTGTACCAAGAAAATACATATAAATACCTGAAAGATTTAATATTTTGAAATCTTAGTATAATCTCAGGATAGATGGCATTACATACACTATAAACATCACTAAAATAAATGTCTCCTCAGGAGCCTGGTAATACCAATACATCATATCTGTTAACAGACAGTTGAGGAGGAATTTCTGCATAATCAGTACAAACATAGGGACTGAAAGGGGTTCCTGGATCACCCAATACTGCATTTTTTTGCTATAGGCAAACCCTCCATAAAGTGATACATTGCATTTTCAGTTAACCAATTTTTCTCTTACTTCTCCTCTCAGTAGTAATTCTGCTTCCTTACTTGTCTCATAGTTAAGCAGTTTCCAGTCTAAGTTTATTGCAGGGCATGTCACTCATACGTGTTCTTTGCTAAAACCATCCAACAAACAACCAACAAAAAAACCCAAACCAAACCACCCTCTCTTTTCAAGTTTCCTGATGCCGTTTGTATGTCTGACATAATAACAGAGTGATTCATTGAGATTTCAATTCCAATTTCATTGGGTTCCAATCTGATCTAGTTTTTCCAAACAGAAAGCTAAACATAATGACAACATCTCCTCCTAGACATAGTAGACCTGGATTTGAATTATACCTTACTAGATATGTTGATTCATGAATATTCCTTAGATTACTTATTGCATGAGTGGCTTTATGGTAGAATATAAATGACTGTGGATGCCTAAATATAGTAAAATGGAATGAGACAATATTTGGAGACTTTTTTTATTTTGATTATTGTAAGGCTGAGTTGGTCATTCTTGAATCACTGGACAATTTACAGACTTTTAACTCTGTACACAATTCATAATTCAGGAGGAACTGAAATTTATTTTTCTGGCTCTTGAATCTGCCTAATCCAACACAAGTCAAGATCACTGAATTTCAACATCAATTACTTTGATTCAGAATAGCACATAATTAATCAGTCAGAAGCTACTACTAATACTGGCAGCATCGAGAGAGTTAATTTTAACCTAATTAAACACAACTTTCTGTACAGTCCCTCATAAAAAAACCCCAAAAAAACTAAACCCTGCAAATATGATTCATGATCTTGTAACTCTTGCTTCAGTGTCCTACTTCTTGAAACAAGATGTTTTTACGTGATGTAAAGTACACAGCCACATCACACCATGGAGAATTAAGTTTTACTGCACTCGGTCTACAAAGAAAAAAGCTATGAATACTTTATTAATTCATTTTCTTTTCAAAAGTGCATAGTTAGGCCCCTCAGAATGTATTCCTCAAGAGTAGCAATTTATGATTGCAAGAAGTTAAACATGGATTCTCTAAAAACTGTGATGTCTTCTGGAAATATTCATCTGCTCCAACAGAGGGTTCTCCACAGGCTGCAGCAGGGGTTTCTGCTCCTGCACCACGGAGCACCTCGGGGTTTCCTCTGCCACATTTCACTCTTTTTGTGTCTATCTCTCCCTCTTGCATTTCCTGCTATGATTGGAATGATAGGAATGGTTGGACTCGATGATCCGGTGGGTCTCTTCCAACCTGGTTATTCTATGATTCTATGATTGGGTATTTTTATCGTACCCTGTTTGTGAACTGCCCCATGATCTTCATGGGGTAGCAGAAGTGATTTTAAAATTATTTTTTCCATATAAACTTTAGGTATTCAGGATGTTTCTCTACAGACTATCAGCCAGCTGCAAATTACTTTGCAGTTGTCTATCTACACTTACAGATTGGCCTTCAGGGAGGGCAGAGAGGCAAAGTGTGAAGATGGCATTAATGAAACCAAGAAAAGCTTTTCCACATCATGCATTAGACTCAATCTATCTGGTTTCTGCCAGATCTTTTCCCCGAGTAAGTGCTTATGACAAAATCTTTTCTATCCACTGTGCTTTAGACTAGGTGCTATAAGTATGTAAAAAGGAACAATAATTTTAGCTGATTTTTTACCATTATTTTAGTGAGCCTATGTATAATTTGTTTATAACTAGAGACACGTTTGCAATGCTTTCTATTACTTTAAAGCATTCTTTACAGAATTGTTAGAGTAATATAATCACAAGTTACCTTTTGGTTTCTGAACATTGGATGAAAAAACAAACCAAAACACTGCGTGACTAGCGATTTATAGCTGGTGAAGGAAAACAAAAACTGAGAAAAGATTAAAAAAATGTCAGAAAATACAATAGGTTTTTTTTTAAACAGCAAATAGAGCCAGTTTAAAAAAAAAATCAGGCAGTATTCCTCAACTAAAAAAAGAACACTCCCTAAATGATAAGAACTAGGAAACCTGAGAGAAGCATGCAGAATCATCCCTCTCAATGTATCCTTCCTGTATCTCCCTCATTTCTATTTCTGTCTCTGCCAATGAGTGCTTCCCACTCTCCCATGACTCTAGACTACATGTTTATTTCAGAAGAAATCATAAAATACTAGTATAGATAACATTTCATCTTTCAGGAATTTTTTTTGTAATAAGAGACAGGTGAAAGTTAATTAGATTTAATACAGTGCTATTTTTTTGAAAAACAGAGCACAATGATTGCCAGCTGGCACAGTGGGCGTAACTCAACTTCTTGAGATTTCTAGAAGAGCAGAATTTGCTGCAAAGACATTGGGCTGGGATGCATGAGACTTGAAATTTATTCCTCACTCTACCGCCGACCTGCAATGTGACTTCTATAAAATCTCTTCAACTCATTGCCACCTTTTGCTGTAACATTTTTATAAAGGTAGTGACCTCCTAAGGCAGTAAAGCAACTTTATAATTGGAAGTTAGGATTTTTAACCCCCTCAATGTAAACACTATCACCCTCCCTCTTTAATAGTCTCTACATCAACTCAGTCCTGTTAGAAGCATGATCCATAAGTAGTATAATAACATTAAAATGCCTTCACCTTTATATCAATAGCACAATTAAATGCAACAAACTGACAGCTACTGTGAAATTATGGTTATGAAGTGGCTTATTGTAAAGTAAGTTTGATGGAGGTGCTCCAGTTGTCCAGTCAACAGCTAGGACTGAAATCTTAATACTTACGGGAAGCTGTATGGGAATTCTCAACAAAGGAAACAAGGTGCTAACAAGCAGAATAGAAATCAGTCCCTTATTTCCAAGCATGGTCCTTCTTGGACAAGGCTGCAATGTTCTCTGTGTCTTAATCATGCATGTGCTCCCCCATTCATCTTGGGGAGGCGTTGGTTGGATAAAGGGAGAAAGACGTCCAGACCCAAGGCTTTCCTTAATAAAGACCTAATATGAGAAAATGTAGGTTTCTATTAAAGGTTTGTTAATATCTGCTGTGATAAAATACCTGTGTATTCATTTTTATAATTAAAGCTCTCATTTTTCCTTTCCATTTCTTAACAACAATTGTTACAATAATTTTGCTGTCCTCTAAGCCAGAAAAAGTAGAAAACACAGAGAATGGCAGCAAGAAAAAAAGATGTGAAGTGATGAATTGCCTTCAGCACCACAAGTATGTAGGGAGAAGAGTAAAAATGGCTGTTAAAGAAATCACATCACGAAAGATAAGAAATCTCAGAGAACATCAGTCATTCTTATTCTGCATGTTTGTTGGCACAGTAAAGGCAATAAAACAAAACATACGCTTTCCATTGTGTAGCACACAAAAGCAGGATCTGAGGAAAAATAACGGTAAAGCACTAGATGGTAGTCAGCTAAACTAAAATAGATTCCTGTACTGCAATTTGCAGTATCCTGCAGTGTTTGCAGAAGTTTTTTTCTCAAGCATTACTAATGTTAGAACTTTAGACAGCTTTCTTGAGTCTTTGTGGAGCACGTGTTAATTCCTACAGTGTTAAAATGATGCTTTGGCCTGCAATAGTATGCAAACTCCCAGGAATGCTGTGTTTAAAACATAAAAACCTACAAGCGATTCTTTCTAAATTGCCCCCTCCTGTTTTAAGATATACTGCATTTTCAGATGTTGCCACATAACAATCACCATAGTATCATAGAATCATAGAATCACCAGGTTGGAAGAGACCCACCGGATCATCGAGTCCAACCATTCCTATCAAACACCAAACCATGCCCCTTAGCACCTTGTCCACATAAGAAATTCAAAAGCTTAAGGTCTAGTCAGCAGTCTACTTCTATAGTAGGTTAAAGCAAAGGAGTACTGCAAAATTAACTTCTAACCTGTTACACGATTCCCCAGGTTCATCCTATGCATCCCAGACAGATTATCTGTTTTAATAAAAAATAAAAAGAATTATAATCTTGGTATATGGTAACACTTACATGGTAGAATCAAATCTCTTTAGCAGGATGGTTAGTTGCTGTCAGCATGGCAAAGGGAGTTTGTCACAAGAATCTTTGCAACAGTGGTTTCAGATTGATCAGGTGAGAATTCTAAAAACATGTAGCAGTTATTTGGTAAGACAAATGCCATACCTCTGAGTATCCTCCCTCCCTCTTCCTTACCCATGGTTTTTATTGATAAGCATGATGTCATACAGCATGGGATAATCAGCTGCTCAGTTGGGGTCACCTGTGTCTCCTCCCAATTTCTTGTGCACCCCTAGCCTTGATAATTTTTACAAGTCCAGAGTTTAAACAAAAAGAACAACTTGATAAACAACATTCATTTAAAATCATTTGATCTAAAGCCTAAGATTTAAACTTCTCTCCTTTAAGCAATTTTTTTCAGATTTTAAAGAGAAGCAGATTTCCCTCTAAAATAGTTCTGCAGCTATAAGAGAGATTGATAAGTATCTGCAACTGTGACCAAAACTTGAAACTGCCAGATTAAGGGAATTCTGGATCCAAGGTTTTCAGAAGGACAAAGCATAGGCCCTATTAATTTCCATCTCCATCTTATTCTTTGATGTGTAAAAAGTGAGGTACATCCAGAATGAGTGCTTTTCTGTGAAACATGGCAATTAGTTCTGCATGAAAGCAATTAATTGAGTAAAATTCAAGAAGAGGAGCAAGCTCTTCTGTATCAGAGATCTTGTCCCAGAACATTCTCCTTCCAGAAGTATGTTCAAGAATGTTGGGAAATGTTTAACAAAAAAGGGAATATTTACTGGAAAAATACAACAGCAGTCCTCAAAGCACTCGGCTTTTGGTCTAGAGGTTTTAGGAAAAACAAAACAGGAAAACAAAACCAAAACTTTTTAAGTGTTAGGTCTGGAAAAAATGGAAATGAGGTGGAATTTGTATTCTGAAGAAGAACTGAAATAGAGTGAGAGAGGAAAACAGCTGCTTCAGGAATACAAATGCTAAATTTATTAATGCAAGAGAGGACAGTATGATTAAGATGTTTAATGTACTGTGTTAAGCACCAGAGCAGTTGGCTTAATATATTTAATCAGAAGGCTAAAAAAACCAAGAGTCCAGACTAGAGTAAATTCATAAGCAGGCTATCTCCCCATTCTTTGACTGAGATTATTTTCACCACCACCACCTACCACTCCACTCCCCCCTCCAACCCATCCTGGCAAAACTGCATTAAGTATAAAAGTGCCTCAATAATAAAAATGCTGGTTCCTGTCAATGCTGAGTGCGAGCTCACTGTACGTATTCTTGACATTCAACTGCACAGCCCAGGCCAAGTTAATAAGGCTTGCTCACCATAACAGTTTAACATTTGAATATAAATATGTTACTGTATTCTTTTACAGTTAATCTCACCAAAGGCTCCTTCAAAAAGCAAAGTAGAGCAGAAGATACTAAAACTTCCCATACGTACCCACACAGCACACAGTGGAAGAAACAACTAGCAGCACATGCCAGGAAGAAAGCCAGATGAACTTTAATACATACACGAGAACAATTTCAGTTTTCACAGCCACAGCACATTCATACAATCAATAAGAGTTGAATTTGGATCACTGAGTATTGAAAGTGATCCATGAATGCCTTAAGGAATATATCACTGATGAACGGTAGACTGCTTGTGACATAAGCCAATAACTGGTCCTCTCAAGAGAAAATGCTGTAGAGAACAAATGTCATTTCTCTGCAGGGAGTAAACGAGCAAGTCTGCTCACTGGGACTCTCTTCTCCTTCCACACTGAAGAACTTAGTTCACTAGAAGCATAGTCTTCCTCTACATTACATGCACTTCGGTGAAGATAGGAAAGGGTCTTACTTCTTCCACCTTAAGGACAGAATAACCTTAAAGTTATTCCAAATGAAGTTATGCCTTAGAAGACATTGTAAAAAGCCGTAAAAATTAAAACATGACAACAAATAGCATCATTCATGCAGAATGGATAAATAAAACACTCAACAATGAAGTGATGAGCTTGCAGGCAACACACAAATCCACACTCATACAATGTGCTACAAAACAAAGAGATTCATGAGGATGTTCCACTAGTGTAGTTATGGGAGTTCTTGGCCCCTCCCATCTTATGTAGAGTTTAACCAATGCAGAGTACCATTCTCTATTGAATATAGGTGAAATATAAAATTAAAACAAACTGTTGCAACTATCACTACGTATGCTGAAATAATCAGTTTTATTCTGTGCTTGCATTTACCCCAGAACATAAAAGAAATTCTGGATACATTATTAGTTACATGCTGCTTGCCAGTCTCAGCTATTCACTACGCTAAATTATAGGGCTTAAGTACAAAACCAAAAGTTGCCAGAAATCAGAGAATTTATAAATTCGTAAAGCAGAAGGGACGATAGGGATAAGCTAACACTACTAGAAGCAATGGATACTCTTCTTCACAAGGAATTCAAGTTATTCCAACAGGTAAATAATTCAACATTTCATTTATTTGAATACAATTTAGCAGACACTATCTTGCAACAGCTACTGTCAAGCAAACTGCTAAAATTTTGTTGGTCTTACAGTAATGATTTGTGTTTGTAGAATGAGTCCTGATTTCTGAAAGTATCATAAATTGCAAACCCAAACACTTATATATTTTCATTTGCATTGTAAATGCAGTCATTTTTTTGTATTGTTTTCCAGTTTTTCTTAATGTGTAAACTTCCCCTGTAACTAGTTTTCTTTAGATTTCAATTTAAAAGTTAATCTTCTAAAAATAATATTAATTAATATAGTTTTCCTTGTATTCCCCTATTACCTTCTGTCCTTTTAGTTCCAGGTTTTCAGTTGTAATGGCCTACAGCTCTACTGCAGGCTTCCTAGTGGAGAAACAAATTTGTGCCAGCTTGCTGAATAACCTCAGTAATGTTCAGTCATTCAGAAATTCTCCATCTGTGTGTCCATCCATCCAAAGAACCAGATGCTCTAAAAAATGCCTTATCCACCTTGCCTGATGTATCAATATCTGAAATATGTTGCTACTACAACTGCCATTTCCAGCCCTACAAGCCAAGGCAACAACTGACCTATCTGGAGTCCTGAGTTGTTCACTTAGTCAGGTGCAGTGTTTTCTTCACAAGTTTCTGCTGCTAGAGTTAAAGGGAAACCTGAAAAAGTTTCAGTATGACTTCCTTGTTCCCAGTAATGCCCTCCCCGAAAATGAAGTCACTTACTGGAAGTAATATAACAAAAACTAATAGGAAGCAGTCATTTGACCAAGGAAGAAAAGAAGTTTGGATAAAAGGCAGATTTTATCAGATTTTCTTCTGAAAACACCTTAGAAGAAAGTTTGGTACATGACTTCTGTCATACACCTCACACTGATGGGACAGATTGACTAAGAAGCCGTATCAGCAACATAACATGAGCAAAACGGAGCTGTTAGAAGAGTTAGAGCTGTATTATACTCAGTTCTTGCCATCTGGAAGTGCTATGGCCAGAGGCATAAGATTTGTCCCAAGCAACTGCAGCCTATGTAGGATTTAGATGTTTTTGCACGTGAAACTGCACTCTCTTTCTGACACAGCAATAATCCCCATTTAGAGCCTGAACTGCAGGCATACAGTGTTAAAATCATGAGAAGGGAAAAAATTCCTATGCAGAGAATATCCTTGATAATGCACCAGTGTGCCTGTGTGTCAATGGGGCCTAGAGAGATACAGGTTTTTATGTAAGACAGAACTGTTGGTTTTAGTCTTACAGGTGGATTCATTTATAAATGCTGACCCTGACATATAATCTTCAATAAAAGCTGTGATTTTCTATCTAATTTCCATCTCTCAGCTGAGGCATTAGCATTCCTTATTCAATGTTCTTCTCTCTCAAGCATTACCTCAGATTAATTTGCACTGTATAACATAAGTTGCCGGGTGCACAATGGTAACCATGGTAGCCTTCATACTATCTGCACAATGCATACGTAATTCAGTCCTCAGGAAAACATAATTAGTATGTAGCATAATATACCCTCTCTAAACACACCACCATGGTATGGAATACATACAATTAAAGCAAATGATGCCTACAACCTTCATAGGACTGGGCTACCATTACTGAGCTGTTACATTACAAATGAATCTACTATCAAGTGGTTTTGCTGCAGCCTCCCCAACTTGCACAAGCTGCTTCTTTAGCCGCATGTCGTTTCTTTCTGACCGAAAGGTGGCAATGTTCTACTTATTATCAGCTGGCCTTAAAAAGTCAAAAGAACTGTACTCACTGAGGAATACCGAAGTCTCTTTCCAGCCAAACCAGAAAGCCATGCATCATTAACTGGCGTGCTTACTAGGTGCCCATACTTTGGTGATGACACCTTCAGTTAAAGTGACACAAATATTAAAATACTGTTCAAGTAGTAATCCAATGAGCTGTGTGAAAGTACATTAACGTGTATCTTCTTATAAGGGAAATTAAAAAGCATATGCAGCTTAAAAACAAAGCGTGTTCTCTCTTACTCATTACATATAGTCAAGCCTTATTCAGGATGCTCCCAATGTGTTTGCAAAGACAATTACTGCCCTACAGCAAGCGAAAATTTTCGCTAGTGAGGCCGCTCAGAAGATGCCACCCAGCCACCTGAGATTTTTACAGAGGCTTATTTCAAGAAATGTAACTCATTTGAGGTGACCTCCACAATGCATTTGTGAATTTGCCAGTCATGAACACTGAAGTAATCTGAAATATCTGCCAATGAAGCTTTAATACCACACCCACAAGGACTCTCGGTACACTTAACAGCATGGAAGAAACAGTGTGCAGCTGTTATTTTTCTAGTTAGTGTATCAACAAGAATTGCATTACCTATCACATGCAGGAATAAATCGCTACCCTGTTGCTGGGCCCACTCCTATGATTAGGAAACACAGGGTGTTCCACACCCTAATATCCAGACACTATTTCTATAAAACACTAAAGGAGAAAGCTAAGCAACCGAAGAGTGAATGTTTTTCCTGATGTTTTACACAAATATTTTTCAGTATCAGCAGTAAAATGGGAACTTTAATATCATTCTCTGTAAATTGTGATATTTAGAATGACTGACTTCTTGCTATGGAGCTAAAGCAAAGTCTGGCTAAAGAAGGAATGCCAGAAGAGGAAGGTAGTCTATACTAGGAGCATCCTTACAAATACACTGAAATAGTTATCAGGTACCTAAGAAGAAGATGGCACACTCTGAGCGCAAATTTAGCATCATGACCATTCTGCAGAGGCCGAGGAGAAAGTTAAAGATCAGGAGAAATAAATATATTTTCAACTGGTGCCAGCTAATATCTGTTAAATTGCTGTTAAATAGCTACAAAAAGCAAAATGAGATCTGTTTCTCCACAAAACAGGAAAAACAAGAATAAGGAATCATCCAAACATGTGCAGCATACTGACATGTGCAGTCAGTACTAAGCAGACATTAAAGTCATTTAATTCCTCGTGTGCATACATATTGATTTAGTTTATTGATGTACAAGAAATGTTACTTTCATTAAGTGTGGGATACCAGTGCAGCAGATGAAATGCTACTCCACGTCTGGTATAAATTTCAGACAGCTTGTTTTGGACTCCAAATCAGCTTATCAAGTATGATACGAAGTAGCTGCCTGGCAGTTAATTCATCTTAGCCCAGAATCCTTACTAATTTTCATGTTTACAAGATTTATCATCATTATACTCCCTCTAGATGCGTGTGAGGGGAAATATATTCCAATTCATAACAAAGAACTTTGAAATTGTTATAATGGCATTTTTTAAGTGGTTTTGATAATAATATTTAACCTGTCCATTTAACAAACAACAGGCTATGGACACTTTTCCAGACAAATTCTTGCAACGTGGTAGTATTGTTGTCAACAATGAACTAATTGACATTTCCACTCAAACACTGCCACATCAGGTGACAGCCTCTTGTCCAACAGATACAGATCTCCACTGCTGATATTTATGGCAAAGTTAGCACTACGATCAAAAAATTCCAGCCACACAATGCTGACAATCCATGCTCATCTGATTCTACACATTTTGACTTTCAGATGTGGAGGAATGGAAAGAAACAGCATGACACTGCTATAAAAGAATTTTTGGGGTAAAAAGTAATTGATTTCAATTAAGCAGAATAATAAGAAAACACCCTCTGTTGATATTGTAATGCTTAAGCAGACAAGTCTTACATTCTGTTTATGACCATTATAAAATTTATTTAGCAACAAAATGGGGGAAACTAGTAAAACAGTAGCATTTTATGTGGAAAAGCTTGCTAGTTCAGAAAAAACTATCTTTATATAGGTGATGTCAATTATTTCATGCATTTACATTAGGTTATCTATCTTCAGATAAATGTTATATAACATTAATTTTACATTTTTTACATTTTTCTTAAGAAGATACATTCATGTCATCAATTCTAAAATTCACTCTCAAAGTAGTGCTAATTATTGCTGGGCTCACTAGACGTAGATCCAAATACTATTTGCCATACATTACATATTCTGTTTCTATTACATAAACTCAGCTTTGCTTTATGCAAAATGGCCAGGCAAGACTGTGCCTGCAAAACATTTTGAACCAGCTCTACTAAAAACTGGGTTACTGAATCTTCAGAATAAGAGTTTTTATAACCTATCGCACAAGAAGTACATATAGCATGAGGGTGAGGGGACACGAGGTAGTGAGTCTTGAGAATGGTTATTAGATAAAGCCAGTTGTCCTACAGTGGGTAATACTAACTGTCTGTGGGAAATCTTATAAGCATATAAGTAATAGAAATACAAGTTAAAGTCCTATTACTATCCTAATTAACATAATTTAACCATTAACACAGTAAAATATTGGAATATTTTAAATGCCTTTCAACTGCTGAAAACAAATTGTGGTGGTCATTTATTGCTTAACATTAGAAATCTTATTTATTCATTAAGGTTATTTAATGTTTGTGGAATTATTTGACTGTCATTTAATTACTGGCAATTCAAAATCACTATCCTTTTCAGAGTCATGCTTTTCATAGAGACCTTCAACTGCCAACTTATCATATATTTACTAAGCACAGATAGCCACATATACTGAATAAAATGTATAGTCGTATACAGTTTCTAGAAAGTCCCTTCAAAGTCTGTTGGTTTATTACTAAGAATATTAATTAGAGAAGAATTTCCTGGAAGATGCAGAAACATCTCAAGAAAATCAATGAACATAAACATGATGAGTCTAAGAAGGTAAGGTGAAAGTGTAGGAAAAAAAAAAAAAAATCTTCTTCAACAGAAATGCAGTGGAGAGACAAATATATCAGAAATATTTAAACAAAGGAGAAGCTATAGAAGTTACCATGACTAGGATTTCTCACCAGAGATCTAACATAGAAGTCATTCTGTCCCTTCAGCCTTAAATACCAAGTTTCCAGAACAGTGTTGCATAGCCACAAGTTTCAGATGCAATTCCAAGGTATAATATAATGGCAAGATGCCTAAGGATACTAACTCAGAACCAGGCAAAGCAGTTAAAATATCATAATGATTTGCAAACCAGCAAGGTTTTATGAACCAATTCAGATCATCTCCAAGATTTTTTTAATGTAGTATATATATATTTATACAACAAAAGAAATATTAAATCAGCATGACAACAGCATTAAGTCTTTTTAATGCCTGCAGCATACTTATGTTAAGACTTTGTTTTACTACATCTTAAAACTTTCTGAACGTTTTACAGACTTTCTGAACATTTTGAAAGTGTTCAAAAGCACTTAGAATGTTAGGCGCTATTTTCCTTGTTTTGGAGGGAGGATCACAGATACCTTATTTAGAATCAGATACCTATTTTATAGCAACTCACCTAGTCTGCTAGTACAAGAGAGGCTCATGCTAGCTGCCTTACAGACATTATATAGTCAATATCTTGTCTCAAGAGCTGAAACTAAATACAGTCAATGTGGGGCACTGATAAAAGTTCAAGTTTCATAACTCATATTTAAAATACATAGCAAACCTTATGTTGATTTATATTCAGAGTTATAGCTACATTCAGAGAGAATAGCTACATCATTTGAGAACTTCCCAGTCAGCTTTCAGTACAAGACTCCTTTCCTATGCTCAGCAACGTAAAGTATGTACTTCACATTTTTGGTTAAGAAAGATGCCATTAAAGAAAGTTAAGGATAAATAGAATGAAATATCATACATAGCAGAGTTCCACACAAATGAACATTCTGGGAAACAAGTCATTGCTTATGTTACATGAAAAATAAGGTCTCCATTAGAAAAAAATGCTAGTGACAGTAACTGCCCCAATGGCAACAAAAGGAAAGGGAAAAAAAAGCCTGCCACTAACGTGAACATTTACAAACTCCGAGACCCATTACTACTGACTTGTTCTTACTAGATCACATTGTGGAACATGTAGAATATCTCTGAGCATTTTATAGTTGTTATCAACAATATTACAATGGTAGGTGCTAGTATAGCATATTCTGTGATGCAAAACTATATGCCATTACAAGTCATTAAAGGATGCCAACTGGATCCATTGTAAAACAAGTATATTTAAGATGAATTGTAAAATGCAGTACTGGTTAACTGTGACACCACTGAGAAGTGAAGAGTCACTCAAGAACTGAGTCTTTCCTTTAAACAAACTTGGTTTACAAATCCTGTCATTTTTCACTATAGCTCTGAGTTGTCACTCAGGGGAAGCTGTCACCGTACTGACACATTACAACATGAGCTCCAAGGGAATGTGCAGACTAAGAATCAAAATATCCATGTCCCATCTGAATGAACAGAAAAATTGTAAGGCAAATTTGGGTTTGGTTAACTTAATAGCGTAGCTTGTCTTCTGACCCGTTCTCATGGGAACTTGAAACCCAAAGGTTTGCATTAAATGAACTGACTTATTTTGGATATTACCCATGTTATTGCCAATTCAGGAGAGAGATTTTCCAATGTTACATTGCCCTTTACAGAGCTTTAATCGCTTAAAATGTTTACTACAGATTCATACATACCAGCTCCTGGAAACCAGAGAAGGCAGTGGATCAGGCACAAGTGTGGTACCTGAAAATTGAAACAAGCAGACATCCTTTAAAAAACTAGCAGAGATTATAAACAGAAGAAAAGTGTATAAGTAAATGTTAGATTATTTTTTTCTTCCAGTTCCTTATAGATTTGAGAAGATTTGGCAATCCCAACATTTTTACCAAAACCAAATAATACACAAATCTGTCATAAGCACAAATTTTACTGCAGTTTACTGAATCATGAGTAAAAAGAAATTTAATAAAGATAGGACACTTGAGTTTTCTGCCAAGGTAACAATCTCTGTGTAAGAGTCCCTAGTCTATCTGGAGAAAACCTGAAAAACATCAGAAAGAAGGCAGAAAGAAGCTTATCTCTCTATGTTAAAATCTGCTAGCAAGGGGATTATTCTCTCTCTTCTTTTTCATTCACAATGGTGTTCATGGGAACAGATTTATTTTGTACTTACGATGTCTAATAACTGCTGTTATGCATTTATTTTCCCACTATTCTGACACAGTAATATTATCCTACTTAACTCTGCAACTCTTTCTGACATAAAAACGCACCCACCATGACATTCCTTAATGCTGTAACAAACTGGCAGTGACCTAGGACTTCATGGCTGTTACCAGTGCAAACTCCAGCTGATTTAACTCCCCCATAGCACTAATGCATAGAAGTCATTACAATATAATTGCTACCAATAAAACAGAAAACACCAAATTTTAACGGCAAGGCTGGCAGACACTTTAGAGACAAGTATTTAAAATAGCCTTTAAGTAGAAGAATTGCTACGGTGTTTTTTTCCCATTAGTATACTGATATTTCTCAGACACACTCACAGCTCCATCTGCATCTCATGTCAGTTGTTGGGATTCAAACAGTGGCTGAAAAGAGTTTTGGAAATGCCGGTAATGAACACCTCAATTGGAACTCCTTTACTACCAAGAATGTGAAAACAGAAGTTCACAGCCCTTAATTAAATTTCAGCATTACTCTTTCGGTACCAGAAGGATAATCTGTTTTCCAGGCTACTTGCACCTGAAGTCCAAAAGCAATAAACCTTTTTGAACAAGTTTAAATTAAATTGTAGGAATTATGATGTCTGTCAAATGAAAGTACAGATCTACTGTCAAAATGACACTAGAATGATGCTTTATCAATCTTTCTCTACAGTATGAAGTACAACATTAGATTGGCTTTGAAACCAAACACAAACAAGTCTCACCTCCACAGAACTATGATTATCTTCTACTGATATTTCCTCTAGGTTGCTATTGATTTGTTAGTTTTGCTATTTTGCTCATCACATACTTCCACACATAGAAAACAAATGATGGGTTGAGAGACATAATTCTCTTAACAAAACACCTCAATCATTATGAAGCACCACAAAGTAGATTTTTTTTCTAATCAGATTTGGCTGGGGGGTAAGAAATTGGAAACACCAAAAGAATAACATCCTTGTCCACAATTCTTGTTTCCTTCTGATATCAAAGACATATGCTACATGTAGCTAGAAATGTTCATTTGTTGCAAAAGGTTTTAAGCATTAAAAAAACGTGAATTAATAGAAACAGAGAAAAAGCAACTTGGATAAACTTATGAGCTTTTAATTTATCTCAAATTATAAACAAACAAACCACCAAATCCAACCAAAAGCTTATAGTGATGCATCTAACTTAATACAAATGAATAACACATGCTAGAAAACAGAGAAAACCATGGGAAACTAGAAAGGAATCTAAAGTATCAGAACCTTATTGGAAGCAGAAATGTTGAGCAGGAGGAAGGCAGGGAAAATGAGACCAGTCCATTAGAAAATGGAGAGGAGAAACAAGCATCAATGGCACTAAAACAAAAGCCTATGTATGTAATGTCTCAGAAATCAGAAAAACTTAACTGTAAAAAGAACTACTAAAACTACTGAGGCACTAAAAGATATTTAGAAAACAGAGAAAATACAATCATAAATGGCTTAATAGATCCTTTCTTGTGGGTGGGGAATGCATCGGAATACTTCTGAAAAACTTACTTCAGCCATATTTTTGTAGGATTTGTAGTTATTATACATCAGAAAATGTGGAACTTGAAAGAAAGTTTACTTGTATTAAAAATTAAAAGCCTATGTCTCTCTTACTAGGCAAACAACCTAGTAGTTCAGAAGGCATTTAAGTATTTGTTTACTCAGACTCGTTACCTATTCTGTAAGTTTTTATAACTTCCTAAAATATGAAGTAGCACACTGTATAATAGCTTTTCCAGTTTTCTCTCAAAATCCTTCCCAAACAGTAGCTTAATCTCTTTAAACACTTGTCCAACATTCCCTGCATGCACTGACACATCAAATGTCTTCCAATAACAAAGAAAAATAACAACATGATATTTATTTTATTTTTCATTTCCCTTGAGCCATCATACTTGTAATATAATGATTACTTCATGAATGATTAAACTATCACATACCTAAGATAGATAGAAGACATAAATTTTGAGCTGTTTATTCTGTATCGCCAAAATAGAAGGATGGCTTTCTTTTTGCAATTTCATACATACACAGTATGACTATGAAAATCTTTATCAGTGGGTCTACCTTAAATATTTCTAAAGACATAAGCCACAGAGGAATATGTCATAGCATATTTTCAATAACATAATTAAATTAAAAAACCAAACAACAAGGAAATAAGCTGGCATAACCACGTCATAAGTATTTTTCAATGGACACCCTGTTTATACAGTATTTTTGTTCCTCACACAAACTGACTGATAGGCATAAAGTATGTGAGCAGTAGGAAGCCTAGTCAGACTCCTCTTTGATTTTCTGAGATTATTTTGCTCTTACTGGAAGAGCTGAAATGACCATACAGGGTTTTGTTGGTTTTTTTTTTGTTTGGTTCATAAATGAAAGCTTGACTTTCTCTATAATGGAATGTACAATCAAGCTCAAGCCGCGGAGAGTGCTTTTTCTTTGTATCGCAACCATTACCAGGAACAATACTGGCAGTTAGATACAGCAACACAATTCAGTACTCCATCTCTTGGCTAAATCCAGAAATGAATTTGTACCAGATACAATCCAGTGATAAAAGGCCTTATTGAAAAAAAGGCCTTTAGGATGAGTTCCTCATCTACATTTAAAACATAGCAGAAAGAAACACAAGAGACCATTTAAAATAAAAGAAGGGCATTCAGATTGGGAACACTTTAACATCAGGACGATTTACAATTCAATTTTCATACTTAACAAACAATGAAAAGCCACAGTTTTTGAAGAAGAACTACAGTTTAGGGTCACATAAAACTTCTGAAATATAAAGTAATGAACAGAGAAGTACTCTGAAATCCATACAACTCAAATTTTATGCAGAATGCACTCAAAAATTCATTAAGTTTTTTGTACATTGCCTGGAAAACTATCATTATGTCAACTGTGGTTCTGTATAATTTTGATGCATTTGGCTGAAAACTGCTACATAATGTAAAAATAAAAAGAAAATTTTAATTATAGAAAGTTTTCTATTCCTCAGAGTTGGGGATAATGCTTTATTGTGTAGGAATTCTATTTCATGCGATCTTCCCCTTAATTCCTCCTGCAATTTCTCAGTTTTATCTGTCCTGCTCGTTTTAATATGGATCACAGACAACTAAATTGTTACTGACTTGCAGGGATCTTTACACATAGAAACACATATAAACATAGGTGAAGTGAGACAAACTGGGGCAATGTGAATGCAGTGGAATGTAGTCATTACAGCAGCAGGAACTTCAAAGTATTATAAACAATCCTTACTCTTCAGAGGTAAGTCTAAGAGCAGATAAGACAAGTCACAAAGTAAAAAGTTCTGTGCATGGCTTCACCTCCTCTTTCATTTGCTTACTGAAAAACAGTGAGTTTTTGCCTTTTATGTAACTTTGCATCACTCTTCTATTGAGGGGAGGGTGGCATTTGTTTTTCTATTTTACAGTTCTCCTAGTCAAAGATGCAGCTGAACTTAAAGTTCATAGCTGAGCTCATGAAAAAGAAATATATTCAGCTATAGTGATGTTCAAGCACTACTGCCTTCTTCACGCTTGCTTCTATTTAAACTAGAAGTAATGACTCTCTATAAAGGATAAGTGAATTTGAAACCACTTAGGATCAGTGGGATCAGAAAATAGCTACTACTTCTTAAACAGAATTGGTCAGAGAAGAACTGAATCAAGAGTAAAGAAGCAGTGGTAATACCTAGGTGAAAATTATGAATACTGATCAAGTTTGTACCATTACTAAACTCACTAGCTCAAACACTTCAGGCAAGCAAGAGATTTGGTAAGTAGATTGTCAAGCAACATTACTTCAAACAGCTCTAGCGAAGCCGACTTACCCAGGTTTACAGTAGCATTTGATCTCTGAGAATGAAGGATTTTCAGAATTCTTTAAGTTTCAAAACTGTGAGGAAAGCAATATACTTACAGATCACAATGACAGGAAACATGGAAATGGAACAGAATCCATTCTCGGTAAAGGGAGAAAGATAAACAAACAGAAACCAAGAGAACATTACAGAAATTCAAAAAAAAAGTGCAAACCCAAGCTATTAAACATCAAATCCAAAATAGATTTTAGTTCACTCTTCCAGCGCTTCAATACTAATTGTTGCACATTAGCTTTCCAGGCAACTGCCACACTGAAACTTCATGTGAGCATTTTTATTCAATAACTTTTATACCGTAATGTCTCTTATTTTTTTCTTAAATCTGCATAAATGCAATCCACAAAGATTTTACATGTACTGCTGCTAAATACCTGTTCAGATCATTTTTGGCAAAAGATACCTAGAAAAAATGAATCATAATTATTTCATAAGGAAATCAAGATAATATGTAATCCTTGTTGTCCTATAGCCTTTCTTCTCTACACACTCTCAGAAAATTTAAAATCTGAAAAGCCAGTGAAATTAATACAGTGAGAATTACTTTCAAGAAGGAAGCAACATAAGTTCAGGACCAAGAAACCTCATTCCCACTGTCTTTGAGAAGGAGAACAGAGAACCATGCAACTATACTTACCTATAGAGTCTCAAAAAGGAAAAAAAAAAAAAAAGAAAACGAAAAAGAAAAAGAAAAAAAAATCATTTTACAATAAAAGCAAATAAATGATTCACCATAGAAAAAATGCATCTAAATAATCACAAAGAGGAACAAAGATGTTGGTCATCTCTTCTGTTCACGTCTGTAGATTTAAAATCCCCATTTTATTCTGACAATACTGAATATTTCATTGCACATCTTTCCTTTTGGTTATCTTTGATTTACTTTATATTCACAATGAACAGTTTGAATACAATAAGAGAATATGAAAGGCGGAGAATGCTTTTAACATAATAATTAAAAAAATCTAGATATAAAAGTTCTTCCTAAAGAAGTTGCAAAACACAAGGAAAGCCAGTAATAAGCTCTCTCCTCCTTAAATAAGTTTACTACCATAAAAAAATAATGCATTTATCTGCTATTTTGTCACACAATCTTTCTTCTTACACTCCCGTACAAAATTAGAGTAGAGCATGCATAGTCATATTGAGGGTCTAAGTATGTTAAACAATGCTTTATGTTAAGGCTACATTTGAAGACTGCTTTTATACACTACACGTATAATTTCTGGTCGTACTCTAAAACATTCAACCCAATCAACAAGGCTGAAGGGCACTTGATAGTTCAGATTTCTGGGTAGCATTGTAACTGACAGCAATTGTATGCTACAATGTCAGTTTAATGTGTATCTAGTGAACAATACTTTTAAGAAAGTTACTGAACTCATGCTCCCTAGGAGACCTAGCCAAGGTATCAATTAGAGGTATTCGATGTATCAATTTATAAAGTCCTAGTCCAGCTTCTACTGAGAGTTTTTTGAATATCAAGTTTCCTTTCACTCGCCACCAGCACCGGAATTTCATAGTAATTACAGCCTCCTCACTCCCTCAGAGACAAGGTTTCAGAGTTCAAGCAGTACAAAGCTAACACCTCCTACGTGGTGTTAACTTGTAGGAAAGGAAAGGCAGAAAGCTGTTGGAAGTGTAATACTGAAAAAGAAATGAGAAATAAATTTTGTGTCAGCTGATTTTTTTTGCAAACCTCTTCTCCTTTATGATGGAAGCTATGATGGAAGTCAAAGTTACCAAAGTAGCCTTCCATGTGTTCCAGTCTTCAAAGAATTACCACATGCACACCCAACTGATAAGTAATTTTAAGACTTTTGCAGACATTTGGATGTAGATATTCAGTATAACTTAGGGATAGATTTTATCAGGAAATAATCTTGCTTAAAGAACTCATTCTCCAGCACTCTAATATCCATATCTGCATGACAGATTAAGTAGCACATGAGAAAAGCAAGACAGAATTTTTCAAGGTGGTTTTGCTACACTACTAATGATCCTTACCCATCAACTTTGCCGGTACAAACAAATGAGAATGTGTTAAAGCAACACCTGATGTACAATGACAGAGACAAATGAGACAGAGGTTTCTTGAATGTGGTGCTGTCACAGCGCAGAAACTGACTGAGATTCTTAGTATAACAGACACAAAGCACACTTTTAACTAAAAAGACTGAAAATAGACAGAAAAGGTAGTAGTTACGAACAATATGTAGTTAAAGGATTATGAAGAAATGTTGACTAAAATATTTTACCCTGCTTATTAAACATACAGTATCCAGAATTTATAGATTTCTGAGAACTCACTCCAATTTTAGCATAATGATCTTCTTAAAGATGGCAGTTAATTGAGAAATATCATGGTTACTCAGGGGCTGAATTTACATGATGAAAAATGAAATACCAAGTAATTCAGTTTTTTAGATACTGAGCTAATTTGACAGAAAACAAAGCCATCAAATTTCAAAATAGGGCACAGTTTGAAATAAATGATATCTTATTTTAGTGAGGAAATTTTGTTTAATTGTGCTTCTGAATGGAATTCGGCTTTTACTGGAAGATAAATATTTCAGTGAGCAACACATAATAAAAAGCATAGCATAATCACAGCAAAACAAAGAACATTCCCACTGTACATATACTCAGTCTAGAGCATTATGATTCAAAGATATCAGTTATCCTTACTAAATCAGGGGAATGCTTTGACATGAAATCCAAGCCGAATGCTTCTCTGGAGGGCATTCAAATCCTTCTATAACACTTAAGCTCAATTCACCCTGGTGCTATTTCCATTCTGTGCTTCTACACTGAAATCAAACAGCTATTTTAATTATTACAAAATAAAAAAGTAATTCCAAAAGCTCAGGCCCTTTGGAAGGGTTCTCTATCAGAGTTAACAAATTTAGTCAAAGAAACTCAACTCTATAGATTGCCACACAGAGGAAAAACGGAAGATTTCATGCCTTCTTATGGGGAAAATCTGTCTGGCAGCCATTCTTCCCCAGCTCTCTCCCTGCTAAGAAACAATAGATCTGTCAGAGCTTCAAGATGAGCTGATTAAACAATCCCAGGGTGAGGATCACAGCCCTCTTGCCACATTTCTTTCCCCACTTTCACAAGAGCTATTTACCACATTCTCTTATTTTGTTTGTTTTGAAGTTTGTTGTCTTTCCTCATTAGAGACCTTTGCATTCCTAGGGAAACACGCACCCGATTTACATATTTGTTAAATCCAGAAATATAAAGAGTCTTGAGTATTAGTACACTGACAGAAAGTCGTGATGAAAATAATGCAAAAGAGCCTCACAGCAATTCCAACACATATCTCTCAGGGTAATTTGTGGAAGTCCTCTGTGTTGTGGCAATATTAAAAAAATACTTTGATTCAAGCCAAGAAGAGACAGAGTTACAAATAACACCATGTTAAGTTATTATTTTGTCCAACTTATTACAGAAAAAAAATAAAATGGGTGAGGGGAAAACATATTAAAAGGCAAGGGAGAAATTTAAAGAAAGAGATTTATAATTTCTATTGCCTTGTGAATACTGCTGTGCTACTGCCAGAATTGCAGAGACGCCTCTCGAGGGCATAACGGTCTAACCACAAGAAATCCCGTTGAGTCACAACATTTTGAAGATTTGAGTGTACACTGCTTGAATCCATCTAAGACTTTCTTTGAACGCTGTAGATTTTTACACAATTGCTGTGTAATTCTCCTTTAAATAGAGAAGAACATATTAAAAGTTAAAAGGAGTTTTTCACAACTTCTCAGCCCTTGTTACCCTCAGATATGGTGCACAGGGCATTAGATTTTCACAAAGACTGAAAACAGTCTTTCTGTAGTGATTTTAAGTTAGAGTTGTTATGGTATGAGTTCAGAAGAGCTTCAGTTATTTTATTATCTCTTCTATTCTGTATGCTATATAGACACTATGAAGTCGCCTCATGCTGAAAGACAATAATGCATAAGTTTTAAAGACAGAATGGTCTATGGTATCAACTGACCTAATGTCTTTCCTTGTTACATGTGTAATTCTGTTTTTGCATTATGGAAGTGAAATCACACCTTGATTTCCAGAGATCTGCCTTCCAGCCCTTCCCACAAATGACAGGCAGCTTTAATGATATTTTTCTTAAGGGAAACACAAAGAGCTTCCTACTGTTTCCATTTGAATATAGGAAGAACACTGCCAAAGTACAGAAGTACCAAATATTTCTTGGTAGATAAAGAAGCTGCTGAGAAACATTTCATTCAGATAAGAGCAATAAGGCAGATAGACATAACCTGAAGTCGCCTGTTTTAGGAGATGTGTCAAATATTCTGAGGGGATTAGGGGCAAGAAGCACACTGTCTTTTCCCCCAAAACTGAAGATTTCAGCCCTTCATGGATGAGATGGAAACTATGCATGCAGCTGTGTTTCTTCTGCTGAATGCAAAAGATAGCAAAGAATATGGCCAAGGGCCCTGTGGCACAAGGTTTGATTTGTTTTCAACAAATGCAGGAAACTACGACTCAGAGCTGGGAACCGGACACGGAATAAAAAGGAATTAAAGTTCCAGGTAATGCCTATAATGGAGAAAGGGAGATGTCACTTCATTCGATCACTGCTTATTTCAGAAACACTCAAAGCCTGAGTCTGTATGCAGTGATAGTATATAATTATGGTAGGAAATAAAAGTATTAGCCTGGGCATGAGTCATGAATAGAAATATTTTTCCCATCCAAATATTAGAAAATTTTCTTTGTTGTGCAACCAACAATATTATTTGACCTTAAGAATCCAAAAATGTGTAAGTCACAGTTTTTAAAACCTCCTCCGATCTTAGCTACGCTTAATAAAAAAGGGTGGTAAATAAAGTTAACTCTATATAGTCTTACAAAATAGAAAGCATGCTTACTTTTTCATAAAGCACTAAACATCATAACTTTATGTGTTACCTGTTGATATAAAAAGGCCCATGATCATTATTGTCAACCATAGAACCATGTCTTTATTTTATATTTATTACCCCTGCAAAATAGGGGTCATTTTAGAGACAGAAACTTTAAAAAAATATAATGATAATATATTTGTACTATAAACACAATGAGACAATTCTAGCTTTGAATTAACTTCTCAGAGTCAGTATTTTGAATAAAATGTGTATAGTGAAAAATAGAATACAGTCACACGGAAGATTTATCAAAAATAGAAGCCAACTTGAGAAAAGATGAACAGCCAAACAACAAACCAGATCTGGCTTAAAAGATAGGTTTGTCATCTATTTTCTCCTCCAAAATTCCTTTACATGAAGCTAAATATGAAATGTGACAGATTAAACAACCAAAAAAATATGCAGAATGTAGCATTTCTTGTAAGCTACTGATACAATAGACAACACTTTCAAGCCTTTGTTCACGAGATCTTTACCCTATTCTGATCGAAATGGCATGCTAGCTTTTTTTTTCTTTTTAAGCTCAAGGGCATACTGGGAATCAGAGTATTATATAATTTTCCCAAATAAGACTTCCATGACAAAGCCAGGCAACATAGCACAGTGCTATGTGAAATACAAAGCTGATGGCTGAAGCTGGAAAATGCCAAGGTTGGAGCACACAGCTTTTTTTACATCTTCACCTCCCAGTTTTGCTTCCCGAGTGTGCTGTGAGGTGACTATGGCACCAGCAAAGGAGTCCACGAAGGAACAGGAGTTACAGTGATAGGTGTGGGGCTGCAGCAAATGGTCTTGGATTAAATGACAGATTCCTAATGGAAACTATGGAAGTCCAGGACAATCAAAGGAACGCCTTTGAATTCCTTAGCAACATTTCTTAGCATTTGTTTGAAGGCAAAGTACTGAGTTACAGTAGTATCCTCTCATTAGGAAACTGCACAGTTTTAAGCTAAACTGTATTTAGAAGTAACAGTGAGATAACATATTAATGCCAACACCTGTCTCCTCTCAGGTACTACACAGCAAGGCTACTAAACTTTCCTGATTTTTGTTACTTTATCTTCACAACTACTGTGTACATCAAAGCTCTTATGCCAAGGGTAATTAATTACTTATGTCTGACCTAATTGTGACTAGGGATTTTTGGAATGGGGTTAATTATACAGTAATTCTTTTATACTTCCAACCCTGTGACTTGACCACTCAACCAATCTAAATTTCAAATGTTCAAAAATAAACTGGATACTTATGAAGTAGAAAGAAATAGCCAATTTGTTGCTGTCAGTCTTCATCATTTTGCTTGTCTAGAAAAAAAATATATCCCACCGCTGAAGTAATATTTATGCTTCTTGACACACAGAAAGTACAAACAGCCTACAGCTACAAGCAAATCAATCTCTTTGGATGCAGTTTGCTTTATAAAATTAGTTTACTATTACATGCATATGATGAATAATTGTCATGTTGAGAGTTTATCATCTGCAAGAGCATACAGACCTTTGTGTTCCTATTTGAGTTACTATTACTTTAGTTTATGCAAACACATGCAATGAACATTTTCTCTGCAAAGCTTCCTCCTCTGTGCTCTAGCATTTTTTGCTTTCCAGAAGAATTTCATCATTTCTAGTTTTGCCCACTATTTTATAAAGGCAAGGGGCATTTATAAAGCAGATTTACAGAGCTTGCAGCCAAGTGGATCTCTGCTAGTATGCCAGCTAAATATATTTTCTGAGTATAGTGTCTATGTAGTTGATGGCTACAGTCAGATAACAAGAGAAAAGTAATAGCACTAGAAGGACTGTGAGTAATCTAGGGAACTTACGTCTATTTAATGGGGATGGATTTTTCCCTGTGAAATTTTTAAAGCATAGCATAGAAAACAATGAGTCATTGGGTGAGAAAGCAGCCAGGTCTGTTACAGAACAGCTTCAGAAAAGCTGTTATCACCTCAGCAAAAGAGGTGAACCAGAAAGCTGGAACATTGACTCAGCAAATTAATGCTTGAGCACATGTTGCCACAGATGCTGGAACTCAGAAGACCGATTATCAGCTGCAGTTATGGAATAGAGAATTTTAGAAGCATTACCTTGTAAGTTACTGAGAGCTAGAAATAAATTATTGTTAATTAAAAGCCAACAGTGACTCTAAAGCTAGATTATATAATGTCAATTTTCACTAATAATTGTCCTAAAAGCAATTTGAATGTTAATGAGAAAGCTAAGAAGGGAGTTCTCAAAATCAGTAAGAATTCTGTTGTCTGCTTGAAAAATACTACAGCAGAATGATAGTCTGCTAAGATTTCAAACACTATAAATACTAATTGTGCCTTATCTTACCCATAAAATCACACATGATTAGGGAAGTCAGCATGCTGTGTTGTATGTACAATATGCAGAATTAAGAATGTTTAATACTAGGTTTTACTTTTAACATACAGATAGATGTTAGCATCTGCTAATGTGCTTGCCACAGTAAAAATGATATACTCGATTTCATGTTTTAGATGAAAGTCTTAAATCTCTCCATACACTAGTATACAAGCTGCAGGAACATGCATGTTCGATAGAAATGTTTCTAGAAGTCCAGCCCCATTTTCCTTATATATATAATGCTTAAATTTCCATTGCTTTGTTTTCAATTCTTTCCTTACACAAATTAATTTATTTGAAAAGAAATCAATGCTACAAGCAACACGAACATCATAGTTTGCTGTGAAAATGGGAAAAAGCACTGCAACAGTTCTTTATCATTGCTCATTCTTCCAAAATGACAACTTTATATAACACCAAGAAGAGTTGACTGCTTTCTACTCTGTTGTACCGACAGCTTTTGGCATAGGCAATTATGACTCAATTTAAAAAACACAAGAGAGACCATTTGTGCGTGAACACTAGAGATGGGCCAGCTCTTTTTTAATCACCTATTAAGTATAACAAAATGGAATTTGAGCTCTGTCTGGTCATTCTTCACCTTCCAGATTATTTGACAAAAAGCTAGTAGCAAATGAGGAAAGTTCAGAAAATGAAAGTACAGCACAGAAGCAGCAGAGTGAGAAAGACTGAAAAGCAGTAATTGGAAACAGTAGGGGAGAATGGAAAATATTATAAATCTTTCCACAACAGAATGCTTATTCTCAATGAAGTAGTGCTTGCTTTGCCTTGAAACTGTCATTTATTTTTCATGCATCTTTCCAAACAGGATAACTGGAGGACAGAAGTTGGTAAATTTTATCTACATAGTATTTCAGGCATTGTGTGACAGCATATTTCTCACCAGCTTCCCATCCTATTCTACATCCCACAGACTAAACAGAAGCCTGTCACATCAGTAAGATCAGAAATGCTAAGGTTGAACATCCCAAAATCAAAGTATTTGTGACCAAACAAAACAGAGCTGTAGCAATTATTTTTCCCTATGTGATCAAATTTTCATTTTTTACTCTTAGAACACATTAGCTTCCAGGAGCAATGCTGTGTGTTACCCAGCTGGTGAATCTTTCAACCATTGGGGAACTAGGTAGTCCAAGGGAGTGTTTGTGCTAATTGTCACCTGCTATTTGTATTTTCCTTAACAACCATCTGGCTTCTGACTAAACAACTAGCAGGACTCCTGATGTCAGTTACACTCCTAAAAGAAAAAAGACTAATGTCAGTATTTAATTTCTTCTGTATTCACCGAGGATCTGTATTCACCGAGATTCCTCTTTCCAGGAATTCCAAATATATCCTTCTCCAGCACTGCGGCAAAGCTTGAAGAAGTTCTGATGTGAAAACAGACTTGTTCCCCAATAAACATTTGCTAAGTCCTGCAACAACCTTTCCTGGAAACAGATTATTCTTTTCAATCATCTAAAAGCAAAATAAGAAAAATCAAACTGTTCTATTGAATATCAAGGTTGCAATTCAATCTTTCGCTGCCATTAGCTGACTAAGATATTTCAGAATACTCACTATTAAGCTCAAGACTGGTGTCTTCTTTAGGGAATGATTGCACGCAGGAAGACGCACTGCTTCACAAGTTTTGCTGACCCATTACCCACCCTATACCTGTAACATGGGGCCCAATAATTCAGCACAGCAGACAGTGAGTACTGGCACTAAGGCTGCTCTAGTTTTTGCTGCCACTAGAACTGTCACCACTGAGACGAGAAGACATTTTGCATTCTGTCTTACACAGAGGTGCTTTCAGTAGCTTTTTCATCTTTAGAAGGTGATAGCTGAAGAACAACATTGCAGAATTTACAGCATTTTAAAAAAATGAAAAGTGTTTTAATTGACTATGCACACATCTGTGCTGCTGACATTATATATTTGGGACAAGTTGCTTTGGAAATGCAAAGAGAGCTGACAACTCTTGGTGTGTCAGTTCCCAATAGCTCAGACGGTTCCTAGTCTCAAGAATTCTGTGGTTTATATCAAAGTAAATGTGGACAGCACAACTGGTTATAACTTCTGTTATTAATTTTCATTACCCTTGCTGCACTTTCCCTCATCTGCCTCATAAGTACATTAGTCTTTTTGGAATAATTTGCAGGCTAGTTCATGGCAAATCCTAAGATCTAGGTTTTCTTTCAGAAATCTAAGCCTTTGCTCCACAATTCCTAGACAAATTACCCACTGATTTCTGTGAACTTCAACTATTTTTCCTAAACGTTAAGAATATGCTTGCCTCCTTTCATCAGATCTAAACACAAATTAATTGACGTTGAAGTAATAAAGAAATATTAATACTAGATTTACACAAAAATATTTTAAAATGCACCTAAAATTACTATGTATTGTATTGATGGAGATAGTTAAGAGATAAATCTTTGTGTATCATGTGTTTATGCTAGGTATTGCCATTGCTCAATACCTACTTAATTAGGTACTCCTATTTCAATAGCTTTTTAGGTACACATGGGATAACCTCTCTGTTAAAGGATTATCTAAGTTGGAGCTGTTAGCAGTAATCAGAAGAGGAACCAGGCAGTGTCACAGCTTTAGAAACGTTTCAGTGTCTTACAGAATGTAGATGTATTTCTGGCACCATTTCTGGATGCAGTCAGTAGCCCCAGACTGTAGAAATACAGAAGATTTATTTTGCCAGGATTCCTGATCACCTACAGCAATAAGTTTACTTGAGCCCTCATTCCAGCTTAATTCCATTCTCTTATTTCTAAGGGCACGTTTTTCTCTGAGGTCAAATCAAAACTCAAGACAAAAATCAAATTCAATCAAGGTTAAGCCAGAGAAAATACCTTTGTTAAGGTAAAGGGATGGGAGTTTGCCTGGTTATTTCTTTTTCAAAGATTCAGACAGTAAAACTGATTTTTCCTTGTCCAAACTCTTTACTGATAGCAGCTTATCACAGAGAATCAGTAGTCTAGAACAGCTAACGATCTGTCTCAGCCTATCTCAGACAGCACTTGGGGGTGTTATTTATGCCATTTGTGTCTGTGTATCATTTTTCAGACTTGGCAGTTGACTCTATTTCCAGGTCTCAACTCAGAATTCTAGATTATCTTGAAACTAAGTAAATCTATATCCCGATCCTTTAAGTATTAATTTTTTTATTATGCAACTGCATAATATAATTTAAAAAAATTTGGTAGCTCAGTAAGATTTTTTTAAAAAATGTGGTTTCTAAATTATTTGAAAATTAAAGTAGATCTAAAGTTGGTATTTTTTCTGTCACTTGAAGACTATATATCGCACAATTTCCTCTGCTATTGGCAAGTGACAAGGGGATTGTTCTGAACAGCACAAAAGCTGTGCTAATAATAGCAATTAAAGGATCTTTTGCCTTTGTTATCTTCCAGATCAATAGTCACAGCTAGAAAATAAACATTAGCGTACATCTATCTCATAACAAACTACACATAAACATGTAAACCAAGAACTTTACAGATTTATGGGTATACAAATAATTTTAATTTTCAGGCAAAGCACTTATAGATGAGCCACTTTTGCAATCTAAAACCCAGTAAATAAGCACAATTGAATGCCCAGACAGTCATAAAGGTAGTCAATGAACACTTTGCTATTAGGATAAAGATTGATAAATAGTTCGGGTCATCCTGAAACCTAGAGGACAGCTGCCATAATACGTCTTTGGCACACTAATTATAAAAGATTGCATTTTCAACCTACAATCCACAGAGCAGAAAAGAAGAAGAAGGGATATCTATCCTGAACGAAATATTCAAATAACATCTAAAAATAACCCAAAGGTCTTTTGCTGGAACGTGTTAGAATTGCATATCCAGTACATTACAGAAATAAACAGAAATCAATACATTTTCATGATCAAAAATTTTACAAACAAATCTCACAACACAGTTTTCCCTGGACCTGCTGGAACAAAACACTTGGCATCACTGAAGATTACATGGTTAGTATTGATATATTTTCTTTTCTTTTATTTACACTAAATACGCATTAAATAATGCATGATTAGTCTGTTGCAATGGCTTATCTTTCCTACCATTTCTCTTTTTGTCATAATTCTACTCTTCACTCTTGAAGCATTTTATCTGCTTTTGCTTTGCCCTGCAAAGGTATTTTTCTAAGCAATTAAGTCATTTGCAACTAACAGACTTGAACAAAGTGAGCATTCTTCGGTTTGCTAGAAGCTGAAGTGATATAAACAATAGAAAGCTGCAAAAAGAGGCAGCTCACATTGATGAAGACAAATCCCACGCTGACTTACAGTTCTACAACTCCACTGCTTTGATTTGCAGTTTTTATATACTGATGAAGAAAAATAGACAGAATCATCTGTAGCTGAAATTAATATTTATATTTATGTGTCTTGTTAATTCTACACATTACATAAAGTATGTTTACATGCTATGTATAAAAATGTATCATCATATCATAATGCAGTTACAATCAAAACTTCAACTGTAAAAACCTATTCTGTTTCAAACTATGTTCCATTAAAATGAAACTGTCCTTTACATTATGGGTAATTCTGGGTTCTGTGCACTTGTATCTCAGTGAAAGGTAAGTTGATAATACCATTTTATAACTGTGATCACTTAAATTAGAAAGTGACTTTTTCTGCAGGACAACAGGGTGATGCCAGGTGTGTAGAGCCCAAAAATTACTATACAAAACTAAACTATTCTGTCTGGTGGTAGCGAAAGTAAGAAAGGTGCAGTTCATCAACTGGGCAAAATACACGAGATTCTAGTTGCATCCCTTTATCTTCTGATTAATCTCTTCTTAAAGTGCTGATCAGCTCTAGCATTTAGGACCTCATATAGAACCATCCTCTGTGATCCTCACTGGGCAAACTCTTTGAGAAGCAGCTACTAGCATAGTTCCATGATGACCAGAAAATACTAACACAATACTTACTTCAGTTTTAACTGTTTAACTCTGTTACACAAACTAATTCCACAAGGTATGTTGTACCATTGATTTAAGGATCCAACCTTCAGAAGAGGAAAGCTCAAAAAGAAGTGAATGAATTTGGATTTCCACAGACTTTCTTGCAACAGTTGTTCATGCCATTCTCCTCAAGGCATTGTCATAAGCTCTTACCTAAATCCTTTCTTTACAGATTCTTGTCTTACTCTCAGCAACACACTTTTGAGTGTGTTAGCATAGGAGCATGATGGGAACGTGATTCTGTCACATTTCACCCTCTCTCTACCAAAGAGGGGAGAAAAAATAAAAAGCCTGCACATTAAATTGTACTTCTAGAATATGCCAATCACAGGAACCACACTGGGCTTTGAAAAATCATGCCAAGCTAGTGATAAGCAGGGTTTCATTGGCTCCTTTTTCTTCACACACATTCATTGGTTAGAGACTCATTAACAGATGACACATGAGAAAAATTTCTACCCTCAGCCATTATCTCAAAGGGAAAATATGTGAGGTAAGATTCATCTGGACAGCCTCTCTGCAAGAACATTCAGGACAGGATAAAGCATGCCCCATAGGAGACATCCTGCAGAGTTCCCACAAGTTTTCAGCACTGGTTCAGTCTGGATATGGAATTTCTTCAAGTGAATGCACCTCCCACACCCCTGAAGCTACAGCTTTGCAAGCTTATAACTACAAGTCTGGTAACATAATGAGCTCCCTGCAGATTTTTTCCTAACACATGCAAAAGGATGTGCAAAATATAAAGTCATATTGCTAATTAGGCAGAAAAAAACCAAACCTGTAATTCCAGCTGTTCCCTTCCACTGAGGTCATCAGGATGACCTTACCCCTGTAATGTTTAGTCCTACTGCAGAGAAAACTCAGTGCACAAATTCTCACATGTCTTTCTGAAAGTCAACTTTCAGCGTTGCTGGGAGACCAATGTCTTTTTACAGGAAGATTCTCTACTATCTATGGGTGTAAGCTTTCCAACAAGTGGCCACCTCCTTTATTGACAATTACATTGATGACTTAATAGCAGAAACAGAAAACAAAGATAAACTAGCATAGCACATATAGCTGTATCCTGTAGCACATCGATTAGAGGATGGTCATCAATGGCAGTCAATGTACAAAATCAAGTTACTACTACGATCCTCAATGATGATTTCTTTCCTGAAACTCTTAGCATTTTATAATTTTATCTACCTTGTGCTGTCAGAGCTACCTTTAACAAGTTAGGCTTATTTCAAGCCATCATAAGTCTCATGCTGAAACATGAATTAAGAAAGGCTTATTAAAAATCAGAGTGACCATCCATAATTGAATAACCCTGGATGAAGGGAGACGGGGCACAGAAGAACAAACTATAATAAATACAACTTTGTGGTACCACATTGAGAACTTCTAGAAGTTTTCAGAGAAAATGGTTTCTCTGGAAATTTTGATACAGTAAAGCCCAAATTTCCCACAGAAACAGAAATACTCATAAGACGGATTGTGCTCTAAAATCTTTTCACAGAAGCACAAGAGGATCTTTCTGAGGAATAAAAGAGATCAGATTTCAACTTCCTTTCTTGCCTTTCTGTGGCATCTGATTTGAAATTCATTCTCCTATATTAAATAGTGGAATTGCAAACATCCTACCCATTCAGGGTGAGGAACCTGTACATCTGTCCTAGCTCAGTTACCTTTATTCATTACAAAGGTCTCAAAGCAGAGCATCCTTTAAAATCTTGGATTTAGTATGGCTTGGAGCATGACATTTTGAAACGCCAACTTCTGCAGGCCTGAAATTATTTTGAAAATCAACTCTGACATGACTACCATCGTGATCCATTCCTCTAAGTAGAGATATTAATAAATCTTTGCCACTAAATACTCACATTGAAAATATAATATTTATAACTTAAGGATAATAAAATTTATGTAGCTGTATAATAAGATTTGATATATCAAGCTTGATCAGAAATTTGAAGCTTGTTAGTTATTTCTTCATGTTTCCTTGAGCAGTACGACTGGCAGTAGACTACTCAGCAGTAGGCTGAAAGAGGCTTATTTAAAAGGAGGGAGCAGAAATTCCTTCCCAATGCAAATTCTGGTATTGTAAGTCAGGCAAAGTTTCACAGCTCTTGAAGCAAAAGCAATAGAATGAGAACCACGAGAATAGCCCTGCTGAAGACTGCTCTGAGCCTGAATATGTCTCCTAGGTAATTCTCTCTAAGAAATTTCTCCATATATAACTTCTACTTTCACACATAATTAAGAGCTGTCATGATTCAGGTAAAGGGTTGATGCAAGTAGGATAGTAATTGCAATCCTCCACCAGGGATAGATGTAATAAATAGTAAAGATCTTTCATGAAACAGCACCTGTCTCGAGAACAGAACTGCTGCCTCTGTCACCTTCCAAAAGCACGCGGAAATGCGCTATGCTGATTTAACTCAGAAACAAGTAGAAACTTTGCTGGATAGTGCTTTGCATGCAAATGTGTCTAAGGTAAAGAAGCAAGAGACTACAAAAGAGATTCAGACTAGCTGAGCATTTTGTAGGAGGGGCCAGAGCTGTTGTTAAAATGTTTGGCACCTACCAACAGAAGTAACTCTCCATTTCTTATCTGCACCTCATTTTTTACCAAATTTTTAAAGAAATATAACTTGTAAGTTTCTTTTTAAATAAGCAAGATGGCATTTTTTTAAAAGTCCAAAAATTTACAAGTAGAATTTCCACTAACATTTCTTTCTTTTTCCACCTAAAACATCTTTATGTATATATACAGCCTGCACGTGACTTAATACTATAAAAAATGTGTTCTCTTCTCCTTTCCTACCTTTTAATAACATTCACAGCTCACATGTAAAATCACAGAAACCCTCAGAGGGCAGTTTCATTGTTATTCTGAATAGATGTATTTGGAGTAATGTGTGTCTCCTCTGAGACCAATATCTCCAGTGGCATTTTTATAAAATCTGTTCAGCACTGATGTGAATGCATATGCATTATACCCTCCTTCCAAGATGTGCTACTGTTCAGAATGAAATTCCTCATTGCTTTCTTCTGAGAACTGCTTGAAGTCTCAAACATTAAACAGCTGCACAGAACTTTATCAAGTTTTTATCTATTAAGATGTAACGCTTTGAAAGATGACCCAGGAAGCAAGATTTTAAATGTGATTTTTGCCTACTACAGCTAAATGGATGCCTATTGTGGCTGAAGAACAAAGAGGAAAATAATAAATACTTCATGCAGAAGGACTGAATTATTTCCTCCCCTTGACAAAGTAACATTCACCACTTTCTTAACACCCTGCTATAGTCCTCTATTTTCTTCAAGTGATGTTTTTGAAGTTGGGCATTTTGCTTTGCCATTTTATCTGTCAAGCAAAACAACAGAAATCAACAATCTTATCGCAGACCACTAATGTCCACCTCTGTTTAAGTTTATGAATCAGCTCCCTCTTCTTGGGGGTCGGATGGAAGCAGTGAAAGCATTTCAAAATGGATTTGATGTATCAGCAGTGTTATAGACTTCTAAACAGTGCATAAATAAATGCTATCACGTAATTCTAACCCATTTCCATAACATTCTCCTTCTCTCTCTCTTTTTCCAGTTTTGGTAGTTGCTAAACTACTGATCAAAAGAGTGTATTGGTTAGTATTTCCAGTAGTTTTACTCCACTTGAAGTTTTAAACATCCAATAACTAGATATATCAAAGAACCTAATAAGGGCCATCAGAAAAGCTGACTCCAGTCTATGATGAAAAATGCAAAGATGCTCAGAAGAACTCTGGGAGCTTAATTCTTATTTCAACTTACAAACTTGAACAGGATCTATTCCCAGGTGGCTCAGAGAGCTGACTGATAAATAATTTACCTAGAAGAAGACGGTCTTTCACCTTACTTGAAAGAAGAGCAATACTACTTAGACTGTGGACAGCAGATTTTTGTTTGTTTGTTTGTTTCTTCAGTAGATTGACATATTCTGTTCCTTCAGACTCTGCCTGAAATAAACTCTGGAAAGGAACTTTAAGCAGCATGGCTGCAGAAATAACCTTCTTTGCCAGCAGGAGGCAAGAACAGTCTGCAGAGTCATAGCAGATTAGTGAAGAGATTCTAACAAGACTAATCCAACAAATGCCTTAAAAAAACTGGTAGCCACAAGCAACAAACCAATCTCAATATTACAGGTGAAGCAAATCAGCTCTTCTAGATTAAGTCAATGATGGCAAAAGGAATTAATGAAATATGTGATCTTAGAAAATTTACATTTCACAATGCAGAAACTTCACTTTCACAGATATAAACGTTAATTACTTTCAGCCCACTTTTTGCACCGTATGACACTGTGGTATACATTCCTTTAGGTTCCTGTTGATGTCAAAATGTGTGAGCACGGGACAGCTACAAGATAAATGTTCTTATAGGCCTTATTCTTCAGGCTGAAATTCCCATGGCTGATATTCTCGTAGTGATCTAGGAGAGCCTTAAGTTATAGCCATTTGGCCTTTGAAAGTATAGCTATTCTGAAAGTTAGGTGCCTCAGCAGGCACCAAAAGTGAAGTTTGCAGCAGTTTGAGTGCTCCATTTAGGCCAAATTTTGCCTCTTCCTTCTGCTTAACTTTACCTTAATGCTTACTTGACTAGGCGTAGCCGAATTTATAGTTAACTTACTTAAATTTAACTGGAAAGTAAGTCCTTTTAGAGTATTTTAATAGCTTTGAATATAGAATTCAAAATAATTTGTACTATTCTGTAGGAGTGCAGTTCTATAAAAAACACCCTCACCTAAAATGTGCCTTAGCACACTATTTTTAAATTGACTTTGGAACACAGCAGCCCCTTTCTTCCACCATACACCTTGAAACTACACTTTGATTATAGGTGGTCTGAGGTATGAAGGAGTTTGGTTGGATAAAATAAGCCAGAAAAAGAATGAACTTAAAGAATAGGGAAAGATTTTAATCTTAAAGTAAATTTATCTGGGGGTGGGGAGTTAGATGGAGAGTGTCACAGGGAGTTGTTACTTAAGCGACAGACTGTTTCCCATGGATCATTAACAGGTTTCAGTTTCTTATTAAAAGGTCTAAGAGTTGTCTTCAGTTTGTATCTTCAACCTAGAGAGATTATATTCACCACTACATGCCAAAAAATCTTGTATAGAAGAAGCCGTGTTTATTAATAAACATAAAGGGAAGCACTGAAGTGCAGAGCAGTTCTGCCACAGAAAACATTGGTTAAATGATGCAGGAAATTAAAGGAGGAAGGTAAGAAATAGACTCTGCAATGAATCTTGACAGATCTCTTTTGGGAGAAGCCAACATGCTTCCCATCTAGTTGATGTTTCAAGTGCTGCACTTAGTCTGCCAGTATCTATCCCACCGTTCCGCCACAGTTAAGACATGTTCTTACATTCTGGTCAGTTAGAGCAAGTAGTGGACACCCAGAATAATCCTCAAGCAAAAATCTTGGCCAAAAATAATCCCTATAGCCATACCACTAATTGTTTTCAACAGGGAACCATAAAGAAACAGATGCCTGCTTTTCCTGTTCTAGTACTGAAACATTTCTTGGAGGAAGCTTGGCTGTGAACTTCAAGTTATGAGTAAAAGGTAACTTGTATTGATTTCTCTCCAACAAATCTTAACAGGTTTATGCAGTTTTTGAAAGGAGTGTTGACAGAATCCTCAAATGGATTACAATGCCAGAGAACAAAAAGGGAACTGTGATCTTTTATTGAAGAACTGAAAGCCTAAATTCAAAGACACTTCCAGCCTTAAAGAACCTTAATGCAGGAGACACAATTTTTCACTTGTCAAGGTATATGTCTTTTTTTTTTTGAAGTCCTGTTCAGTTTATGCTGGCTGACTGTAGAGCAGAGTACAGAGGCTGATGTTCAGCACGTGGACTCCTTAATCAATGCATCATGAAGTGGTGTCTGTAATTCAGGCAGCACATGAACCAAATAATTTGCGAGAACTAGTCAATAAATATGTGTCTGGAGTGTTTGAAATCCTGACCCTTGTTTAGCTGGCTACTTCTTTTATGATCGACTAGCTGATTTGTCCAACCCCATGTGCAAGCCTCTGGAAGCCAAGCGTTCAGATAAAATGTTCTTTATAAGAACTGAAAGAAATTCATACCTTCATGAGGAAGCCCTAGTTACAGCAACACTCTCCAGTGGCCTTCCTAACAATGGCTATCATGTTATATTTGCAAAGGCAAAGCTTCAAGTTCAAGTTCTGCACAAAGCAGAAGTGTGAAATACACTTGGAAATTTGACACTCCAGAATTCTATGGAAGTTTTGGAGTTTGGGAACAAATTGACTGTAGGTAATTTTAAATACAAATCATTAATCAGACACATGCAGCAAGACAAAACCACCTCAAAATCATCCCCCCAAACCCAACAGAAAACCGCCATCCTGTAACAGCCATTAAGGAACTACTGTAAAGCATGCATATAAATGAAATCTACGTAGGGCCTTTGGATCAAGATTAAAAGTGGACACCAATGTTTTCTAACAGAGCAATGTCAAGACTATAATTTTCATTATCTTTTTTCAAATAAGAAACAAGATAAGCAAGAAGAAATTAAATATTTGAAGTGGATAAGGACTATGGTGGGGGGGTGGGGGGGTGGGAAAAGTGACATATTACTGTTTGGAGGGACATCTGCACTTTCCTTCCAGAATTCCTGTGGATAATTAATTGATAAATTTCCATAATATAGTTCAAAGCTCACATGCATAAATCAACAGTTACAGACTTTAGACCTAAAGTCATGAATGCTGGCTTAGACATATGTCTCTTTCAGTTATCTTCTTTGGGATTTTGATATCTGGATTTTAATATTAACACCACCATCCCCAATGCTTCTGATCAGCATAAAGCTAATTATATGCTGCTATTAAAGGAGATTACATAAAACACTGACAGTTGGAGAGGCCTAATGACCAGCTGGATAGAAAAAAAAATGAACCCGTGTTGTTTTATAATGAATTTGCCAGAATTTTTATGGACATCTTTTATCATCATTGTCATTATTTAATTCTAACACTAAAAAAACCATCAAAACAACAAAAAAACCCAAACCAACCAAAAAAACCCAACCCCAAATCCACAAACAACAAACCCAAACCACAACACAACTGGAAAGAAGTCAAGGTTGAGAATGCACGGAAATTTATACTCTCAGCAGAATGCTGACTCCAAAACAGAAAGATAAGTAAGTATCAACCAACTACTCTCATCAGTTACAACAAATCCATTTGGAAGTTAATATACCAAATATTTTTTATTCCACATATAATTAAATCATTTAGTCCTAGAATAAGATATGTTTAAAGGGACTTCTTTAAGTCATTTGATCCAACTCTGGACACAAAGGAGTGCCAGCTTAAAGGTTTTTGCTCAGTTTCTTAAGTGCTTCTGCATTTTATAAGGTTTGATTAATAAATTTCAGTAAAACAGATACATTTAAAGCCCTTAATATAAGTAAAAAAAAAAATCTTAAAAATTAAAAAAAAGAAGCAAAACTCAAATTCAAAAGTAACTAGTCTTTTTTTCCCTAGCCAAGATCTGCTCAACTTCTCTGTCTTCATATTTCACATTCTTTCTCTCTCAAGTCAATGACACTTCCTATAGTTGAATCAGAGATCAAAATCATGGTGATTTATAGAAGCTCATCCTTTAGACCCCCTTTTAGAGCTCTGCAACTTGACACTGCAGTTAAACATTCGTGTATCAACAGAAAGCCTGTCCAAAAAACTCCTTCCCAGCTCAGTTCACCTTTTTTCACATCACGAAGAAAGGACTCCTGCTGCCTTTCTGTTAATATCACTGTCATTAGCATCCCTAATCTCAACTGCTTTGTATTATGCTCACAATAAGCTGTTTTAGAGATTGATTAATAATCGAAGCAAAGCTAAGGCGTTTAATCAATCTGAACAACAGATTATTGCTTTGTGTACCACAAAGAAAGACAGATTATCCTTTTATTATTGATTAGGCTAGCTACACTCCTGCCAGTTGCATTGCCCTTATTTCTAAATATTTCTGCTCAGCAAGTTTTCAACTTGCACCAATCTTAAAGACAAAAAACATTTCTTGGAGCTTTAGACATATTGATCAGCTTTCTACTGTAATCCCCTAGCTTTCCTGGATGATACAATAGTTGTACAATACATTAGCCTATTTACAATGCCTTCTTCCCTCATAGAAAATACACTGAAGATACTTGCACCTTTCATAGTTTTTTTTCCATCTTCCCTTTGTTCAGATACAATGCATTCGATCTTTATTCTTAACACTTCCAGAGAAGTGGTTACAACAAGTATCCAACTCGCATCATTACAAAAAAAACCAAACCCCAAATAACAACAAAAATAGGAGGCTTGGTTCTGGACTGCACAGATGGGAGAAGTGCTGCAGAAGAAGTAGATGGTACTTCAAAAACTGGATAGAGTAGTGCACTTCAGTAAGAATAATCAAAAGAACCAATTCAAAATAAGAACTAACTTGAGTTGAGCAGAGATAAATACACAAAAAGACCAATATAAACTACTAAAGATGTTCAAATAGCAGCAGATATAAGCAGGAATGTCACATGCAGAATATGATGCAAAACTTTCAGTTTTCTCCAGCAGCGTCAGTATCGGCAGATACACAAGATCTTCACAAGCACAGCAACAAAATTAAGAGCTTTAGAAAACATGTTTGGAGGGAAAAGGAAAACAAAAAAGGAAAAAAAAAATCTTTACATTGAAAAAAGACGTTAATAAACTTTAGACTGCAAAAAAGCTATTGGAAACATAAAAGAAGAACACAACTTCCATAACCGCTGAATAGGACAAGAATGGTGACTTTGCACTGCTGGCAGGGAAATGAATCAGAAGTAGGCAATTGTTTTTCACTATAAATTAATAAAGAACTGTATCATGTCACTTAATGCAATTCTGGAAACTATTTCACTAGAGATTTTTAAGCAGAGGTAAAGATTTATGAGACAGTTCAATGGATTAAATGACCTCTCAAAGATTCCTTCAGCACAGTTTTTTCTGATTCTGTGAACATTTTCAAATAATATATTTACAGGTATTGGTAATGCTAGTGTTTGTTTATTCTCAGATTTACTGGAATGAAGCAAGTCAATTTTATGTGAAACATTTGTATTAAGAATTTACTCTTTAACCTTTAACTATAGAAGTGGAAAACAATTAGTCTCTGCTCAAAGTATTCGCACCACGTGCCAAGATACTGATGCAAAATTGAGAGAACATTGCAAATGCAATTCTTCATTGTTGTGACTCGAGAACATTCTTCCTAATTCTTTGGAGAGTTACACAAATACACTGTTTTTAATCTTGCTTATTTACCAATGCACCCATTGTCTTTCAGAAACCTATGCTCTTCTTGAGCGATCAGCATGGAGTCATCATTTCTGAGCCCTACCTAAAGTCTAAGTAACATACGGCCCTACGGGTCCGACTCTTCCTCTTTAACTGCAGGCCCAAGACGTAACTAATTTAAGAGAACACAATATTTACTGATTAAGCAACACACAATCCTAAAAAACAAGCAATTAAATAATAATCTAGCTAATAAACATGCAGCTATCACTTATTAAGAGTTCTGTCATTCTGTACACCATCACAACTGGAACGTCATTATATATCACTCTTAAATGTTTCAAATGATACACAACTGCTATGGAATTAAATCATAGCACCCCTTAGGCACTGTTCACAGCAGTGAATAGTTAAGCATGTTTCCATTGACCCTTTGTAACAGAGAACTGACAAGTGCTGGCAGCGAAACAGGAAACCAGAATAAAGTTTCTGGTTTAGCTGCTTAACAAACTTGAGACTCAGGCCAACACTCCGTCCTTCTGGAGGCCAAGATGAAGCCCCTCTACACTAAACCTCTGGTGAGAATAATGATGTTAAACGCCTAAGGCACAGACTGCTGCTGAGCAGCAAGAGAGCGAAGTGCTCTTTTTCCAAACAGGAGCATTGGAGAGTCAGGCCAGCGGCTGCTGCTAGTAAGAGGGAAGGCACAGGGTGCTGTAAGTGACACCACTACTGCTGGAAAAGAGGACTCTTCCAGAAGCAGCAATCAGCACTCACTCTGTATGCAGCAGCAAAATGGAAATTTCAGTCTCTACAGCATTTTTGTTCTTCTCTTGCAGTTCTCTGTTGTGCTTTGTCATTTCTCACCCTTCTCACTTTCAGAGCAGGGGTTTTATGCACCTGACCCTCTCTTCCTGGAACCACCAAGTTCTGCCTGTACTGCTGAGAAGCCTTGCAGCTAACGGCAAACCAAACTAAAATAAAACAGCTTTGAAAGGAGTAGCATCTCCTAACAATACAGAAGCTGAAGCGTGTTCTTTGCCAAGAGCATCTTAGTTCTTAGTTCCAGGATTATGCATTAAGTTAGCCAAAAACCCTAGGACTGTTTCAAGCCATTTGTAGCAAAAATAAAATAAAATAAAATAATTCCCATTCAGTACAAGTTTCTTATTTATTTTGTAATTCTGCCAAAGCACACCTTGAGGAATTTGTCTCTTCTCCCCCTTCTTGTTCAAACCTACTACGCAGTGAGGCCAGGCTCTTCCTTTAGACAGCATCTTTTCTGTTAGAAGAGGAAATGATTCATCTTACTTTGCTGTTTATCGTATGTCTAGATAGTTTCAAATTACTTTTCTTTCTTATCTCAAAATGTACCTCCTATACCTGATAACTGCCATCTATTACATATTGCTTTGTCCACTGCTTATTTCTGAAGAGCAGATGGATATTAATGTTAAAATGGACTAAACCAGTTCATATTATCCCAAGTCTCTGTGTCACATTCCAAGAAAAGAAGAAAGACAGAGGCAGACCTCTGTTTCTGGGGAACAGTGGGATCATAAGATGCTGGAAACTTTGTGGTGTACTAGGGAAGAAACTCAAAGCAGGGAGCTGAGAAGCTGTGGCTTGAAAACAGACTATACCTTCCCTAGCAGGGGAAAATACAGACTCCGTGGTAGGGACAAGGGAAAACTTCCCTGTGACTAGACTGGGCTGTGTGGATTTTGCCACTGGTGGCACAAATTGACTGAAACAAGGCCCAGTAGCAAGAATGTGCTCTGAAAAGATGCAGTGGAGAAAGCAGGAGGGGACAGAGAGATTTATACATCTTTACCAGTTGTGCTCTATCTCACTAATGTAATTTAGTTAAAGAGTTAGTTTGAAAAACCTTTAGATCTTCAAAGAGCTTCCAACAATGAAAGACCTGAATAGACTCATCTCAAAGTTCTGACCACATCAAGTTTTGACTATAGGGGCATTACCAAGAGTAACTGCAGTATCTTTATACTGTCCAAGGTTACAAATATAGATTGGCTTTATTTCAGCATCACATCTAACTATGGAGAAATTGATAAAATGCTCAGAGTAAAGGACTGTATTTTGAATACTGTCCCACTGGATTTATTGCAATGACTCCTACTCAACTGTCATTTGTCACCAGTCCAATTGAACAGAACATTTTATCAATTAATTCTGTTACATCCATTTGGCTGACAATCTCACAGGCAGAAAGGTTCAACTTGCACATTTTTCTCCCCTTCTCTCTAAAAGCTCATAACACCTACAGTTTTGATAATGCTTATTCATAAGTGAATTGTCTAAGTTATGTGAAATAGCACTTGTTGCTCGAAGCAATTAAACAATGAAACAAAGTTTTTAGATGTATATTAAAAATCAAGGCCACAAAATGCATATTTTCTACATAATAAACAACTTTTTTCCTGCCAGACATTTACATACCAATGATGCTGTTAATTCTGGGTGTTTTATGAAATATTAGCATGAGTCTGTGGGTTAGAAGTAGTTCATATTTTCTAGTAAACTCAAGTCCAGTTCACTAGTAACTGTTGGTATGGAGAGGAAACAAAAGAGTTCTTATTTATTACAGTACTGTTTCTCCTAAATGGTGGCACCAGTAAAAGGTTACATAGGTGGCATAACATAAGCACCACATAGACTTGCTCCAAAAAGTTTTGTGTATGGCCTCGCTTTGGGTACACTAAATTTTGTTTCAACTACTATGGTAAACTGAGGCACGTGTAAGACCGTTGTTAGGGTTTCTGCCTAGAGGAGATGATAGTACTAGAGTACTGTTTATTACACTGAAATAAGATTTAGTTCATAATTAATGCACGAAGAGAGTATTCAGCCTCCTGTAAGATCAGTAATAATCTACATAATACTAAATCGAATAACAAATTAATCTTAGAAACAATGGACTGCCTGGCTTCCAGAACTTCCATTAGCCAAGTCATCTCACTGTGGAACTGCAAGACTAATGACATCCTTTCATAAACTGGAATAGGTTACCTTCTAGCGGTATTGGTCTAATTATGCTTTTAAACTGCTTCTTCCTTTTTTCTGGGGTTCCAAGCCTCTAGAAATCACCTTTTCACTCAGTGTTTTCATTCAGCAGTCACACTTTGCACCCATAGTTCTATTTATTGGCAGGATTAGGAGTATGTCTGGAAAGCATTTTGCACACAAAAGCAGTCATCACTCCAAATCAACTGGAAGCTGCATGGGGTAAGTTAGCACAATACAGAAATGAAGTCAATAAACTTACTGAAAGGCATGCTAACGTTAACTCAAATTTGTTTCATATTGCCCATATTGCCACAGCTTGTAGTTGGCTCAGTGCTGGCCTGGCAGACATTCCTGTCTCCCTGAAAAATGCAGGAAAGACAAGATTTATCTCCTGCTCAGTATCTGCAATCATTTCCAGAAGCTATTGGTAACAGATGTGCTAGACCAAAAATTTAGACAGACTGAAATAATTCTTAGAAGTTACTTTCCTCACGTGAAGAATGCATTCACAGCATCATTTCCATTTGTATAAGGAGCCCACTTCTGAAGCAAATCTCCTGATTAGACTAGAGCTTGTTGGCAACACACTGTCCTCAGCATCATGTTCTAGCCTACATATTTACTCTTACTGCTTGCTAATAGAGACAGTCATTTGTTCTCAGGAGGCTGAACGCTCAACTCTCGTAGAGAATTTTTTGAAAGGAAAACAAAACAAAATAACTTTTTCTGTTGTGCTGCCCAGCATATGGAATATTAACTACTTACTCCAGATTTATTAGTTGAGACTTTAATTCAAATGTCAACATGCACCCTGCTACAGAACATAATGAATTAGTGATAGTGTAGAGAGACCTCCTAGAACCTGGAAGATGGATGAAGGCCAAAATAGACAACTACACTTTCCTAAAACAACACATTTAAGACAAAATGATCTTATTGTATCTTTGGACCTTCTTATGTAAGAAACCAATAAAATAACTTGTACTTTATGGGAATTAGGGGCTTTGTTTTGGTGAGGCTTTTTTGCTTTGTTCTGCTGCAAACAAACCACAAACCAACATTCCCCTGTTTGCATTCAATTTTTTTCTGAAGGCAGAGGCTATTTTTTTCAAGATAAAGTGGAAGAAAAGTAAATTGAATTTGCTACACTTGAGACTTTGTTCTACTCACAGTAAGCATGTGTTTGGAGAGAAGTTTGATCAGTACATCAAAACATGGTCAGATTCATTCTGGTGTGGCAGAGCAAGTGAAATTAGCAGATCTTCGCTGATTTTGGGCCTTGGAATTTAGCCACTAGAAAATTCTGTTGCCATAGAAGACATTATAATTGAAACTAAAGAGGCTTTCCTGTTTACATCTCACTATTTCAAAGCTAAATAGTGAATAAAGCAGGATAAATCTTTATTGAAGATACATAAGTGTGCTACTTTCTTCCCTCTCATCTTCCTGAGTCTTCTACAGTTGCTCCTAGGTTCGAATTATAATTCATCAAAGAAAACAATAGCAGGAAGAAAGCTGTCCTCAACAGCAGTGAGTCCCTTAAAGTTAATGGCTAGGTCCTGACTTGACTGGTTTGATCACTGCTATGTGAAGCAGCGTGAACAAAAGAACCCTGAAACAGGATCATTCAGAATCAACAGTGAAGTCCTGCATGACAAAGGAAAGCAAGAATTTAGAAGGACAGTTTCTGCAATATTCATGACTTGGACCTTTAGGTTGAATTTGTAGCAACCACCAAACATTAATCTGTAACCTACTATAGGAATAATATCTCAATTTAAGTTATGAGACCTCCTTCATAAATTAATCACCACTACAGCATGTTAAAAGCTTGAAAAATACCTATTAGTATAATTAGGTTAAAAAAAAAAAAAACATAGTCTAGGCCTTCATTAGTTCACTGTGTAGGTGAAAATTGCTAGAGAAATGTTACCACAGACAAGAGCATATGCTTATTTACCCAGCAGAAGTTTTTACTGTTACCTTCACCTCCCCTTCCCTCTCCATATCAACCCAAGCCACATAAGATTCTCTTGAAAAACTACTGAAAAAAAAATCATCATCACTTTTTATGTGGTCAAGAATATCACTGCAAAGATCAAACACACAAATGGAAGTGGAACTCCTACAGAACGTCCCTTTCAATGGAAAGCAAGCTTGGAAAAAATAACACTATTTGGGATTTTTTTTTAAGGTCTTTAGGGAAGGGGAAGTATTTAAAAGATACTTTGTGACGTCAATAATGTTTTGCCTGTGATTATTTCCAGCATTTCTCATAATAACTCTTAAGAATGTTGCTCTCAGGACTTGCATGCCAGTGATAGTGGTAGAAAGAACAGCACAATACAGCAAAATTGCTCCAGAGCTGGAGACCAGACTATTGGTCAATAAAGCCTGCGTGTACATGATAAAAAAAAAAAAAATGGTAGCCAGATATTAATCCACATGTGTTTGTGCATGTTTTATTTTCAGGTCCTATTCCAGCTATTATCCCTCCTACTATGCAGTACTCCCCTGTCAAGATCAGTGCTAGTCATGGGGAGATATTGTTATGGATTTCCCTAGTTACCAAGCACAGCTATAGATCTCTTTCATCACCCATCCAAACCATTCTAAATCAGCTCCCTACAGCAAATCTTGATGAAAAAGTACAGCACACGTTATGGTGGTGGTAAGGTCTTTCACAACACAGTTTTTCCTTCCTCAACAAGATTTGGCACCTGTCTATCATAGCACCAACATAAAAAGAATAAACTTTTCACATTAGTTTTGGAATATTTTTAACTTTGGCAAGATACCAAATAATTTCATGTCTCACAGTGTTGTGGGATGCAAAAGTTACACTTCCACCAAGATCACCAGCCCTGGAAAGGAATTTAAAAGCTCTGGGCAACTAGATCCAAGACAGAACTGGCAGCATTTCACAAACTGTTTGTGTGCCAAAATGACAACGTCAGCCAGTGAGTCAGCTGTACGCCTCTCAGTTCCCTGCCACACTAGAAAAAAAACCTCATTATCAGTGCTACTACATGGGGACCAATAATGAAATCACTGATACTGCCTTCATGCTCAAAGTCACAGCAGTAATATCTGAAGCCTTATATTAGTGTCCCTGTGTTTTCTTACTCCATCCATTTCTGTGAAAGGCAGAGACAGAGAAAGTTGCAACACATTATATAATCATCATAGATAGTACATCCTAATACAATAAAGTCAGTGCCACAGTGTCACTTGTCACTTTCAGAGCATGAGATGAAATGATGCCATCTGCAAGAGAAAATAAAATGGGGAAGTGAGTCATAGCATATTCTGATAAAATGGCACAGCCACTCGGGAGCTGGAGAGAAAATGATGGAGGAAGGGCAATCAGAAAGCCACAGCACTAGTGGTTACCTCTTAACATTTAGTTTATAGAAGCATCACTTGATAAACCTGCTATGCACACCTGCACTTTCATCTTATTTTTATTATATCTGCTAAACACACCTGCATTTTTATGACTGTGTTTGCCTGAAGGCCTGATAGCATCAGGGCCAAGAATATATTTGAAAAACTAGAATATCATTGAGCAAATTCAAATTCATGTGAACTATTGCTAGATTGCTAATTAGAATTTAATTAATGCCCAAATATAATATTTTATAGTTGATTAAACTAATCACGTATTTGCAACTTGAAGGCATGATGTACATAGTCAAGATAGGCATCCAAGTAAAAAAAAGAAAAAAAAAAATCTTTGAATTCTATTTATCATTTTACTGTTCTAACAGTTCTATTTTATACAGTTCTGCAATAATTCTATACATAGCAGGAATAACATAAGCTTAAAAATCCAGGTATATGTTACCTTTTAAAAGCATGAAAAGTGCATTTTTCCACAAAAGTAGGTTGTTTTAGATGCTATGAACAAATGTTTCATGATATCCAACAACATCTGGTATAAAACATGCTTCATTACTAGGGAGGACAGTGCATATTTTCTTTATTAACCCACCTAAAACCACACTGCCAAACAGGCTTCAGCTTGACCACAGATGATGAACTGGCACATTGTTAATCCCATATTTGTTCATAACCAACAGAATGCTGCAACTTTGACCTTCAACAGCCAGGCACTCCAGACCTCTGAAGCCCTAGTCCCAGACTTAGTGCACAGTTTATGTCTAAAAATTATATATGAGCAGTCAATCCTTTGTATCGTTTAGCTAAGATAACAAAGTTTTCAGAGCACTCATTCTCAATTCACTTACTGATGCCCGCTATCCCTCCACAGGACAAGTCTTTCTTCTAGCCAGTACTCCCCCAGCTTGCTGCCCTCCTTTGCACAAGTTTGAGTACATGATTTCCCAAGCAGATGGCTGCTACTGCTGGTAAATAGATAAATTATAGCCAGCAGAAAGCATGAAGCTTGGGATCGCTGCCATGGTGAAAATTCGAATCCTCAGGAAAAAATATTACATATAACTTAAGACTCTATCAGAAAAGATAAAACCCAAATTTTTAGAGCCCAATATGCTTTATGCAGAAAGCTAACAGTTTCCTTTCTTATGCCTGAAGCTTTGCAATCACTAGGTTTCTGAATTGTATTTTTTTCATTAGTCTTATGCTTCCAAATATAATCTATTATTTGGCAGCAAAGGCAGTAAAACATTTGTTCCCTTTCAGTACAGCTGCAACCAATTGGATTTAAAAAATGGTATTGGAGATCCAACAGTTCTCTATCATGTTGATTTTTCCCTGGTAACAGGGTTATATTTTCTCCTTTGGGGGTGGGTGGGAGCAAGATGAAGAAATGCATTTCCTGTGTTCTCTGCTTTTCCAAATCTCATCCCTCCACACACTGACAGAATGGATTAGACCAGACTCCAGAATTGCATACTACGAACTTTTTAAAATGTATATTTGCATAAAACAACCTTTTGTCTTTTTCAAATCTCAAGCACACAAATATAAAGAAACTCCAAACTCTGTCATTATGTCTATCCCATTCAGATATATAACAATACACCGAAGATGGTATTGCATGTAGCTTACAGCGCTATTTGCTTGAGAGAAAAAAAATGAACAAAAACTTAAAGGCTAATATTAGTGCTAGGCTGGACTGCTGGCCTTGCAAAACTGCAGACACCTAACTATATGACCAAATAGATTTAATTTCAAATAAAAGGTTGTGCTTTTTTCATACTGCATACAAAATACAAAGCCAGCCTAGTACATAGATTAGTACAGAAATACGGCACAGTATGTGCGTAACAATACATTCAAGTTCTGGCAGAAAACACAAGAAACGAACAAACATCAGCTGAAAATATTTGGCTTTCTCAGAGAGTGCCAGGGCCAGACCTAGACAGACAAGTGCCAGATTTGGACTACATTTGCATCTCAGACCAGCAGTTGCTCTGTTGCAATGACACCAGCCTCAAAAGTCTGAGAGCTGGTAGAGGATGTTTCACTTGTCATTTCTACTCCACCAGGTGCTAAGGCTACACCAAGTCAACCTGAAGCTGTTCGAAAAACAGAGTTAAAGAAAACCTCAGAACAGCCCAGCCATGTCGTGTCTATAGTCTTTAAACTTTAAGCCCTGAACACACTGGAATACCTGCAATGGCAAATTCATGACTTATTTCCAATTAGGATTTTTGTATCGGGTATTACGGAGTAAAAAAATTAAAATAAAATTGTAGGCAGCAGATAAAAAAATAAACTCCAGTTAGGCACTTGGTGGGAGGCGGTGGAAGGGAGCTCCTGCATTTCCTAATTGCAATTTACCTCTGAAGAACATTTAAAGAAAAAAAATGCTAACTGCAATTTCGGAGATTGAAAACAAGGACATTCATTGGAGCCAAGTGATTCAGAACAATAGAACTCATACATCAAACACACAAGTAGACTTCTGGTTAAATGCTGAATTAGGAAGGTAAAAAAATGCAAACAAACCCACACAAACCTGAGCGGCTGCTCTTTGATAAACCTTCAGATAAGGACCAGAGGAGTTAGAAGGGTTTTTCTCACAAGTGTAGGAAAAAAAATGGGAATACTGCAATAGATCCTTGGCCTTAAGGAAAAGCATTGATTTGATAAGCAGAAATTTCTCACCAAGTTTCTGTGAATTTTCTGAAGTTCACTAGAAGGAAGTTGTATTCTACAGCTTAAAATAACGTCCCAGTATCTGATATTGATTCTTCTGTTTGACTTGATCAATATTTAAGCTAGTCAACTTTAACAAACATTTGATAATGTAGTTTCTGGCAATTATTCTCCTTAACTATAATAAATTTTCCTATATATTATAGTTTAATTAGCTATCCAGAGTATCCTGCTAGCTGAAAAACACTAAGACAAGCAGGATTTGACACTACAATTATTTATCAGTCAATGTAATAAAGAATTAGAAAGACATGCGAATGGCATAAATGTAACCATTTTGAGATTTTAAAGACAACAAGAAAGTTAAAATACATAACTAGAGTAATACAAAAGAGCAGGCAGATCAGAGAAAATCCTCTCAGGGCTTGAATGAGTAAATTATCAAAACAGGCCCATAATAAAGGAAATTCAAGCCACAAGAGCATCATAGCAGCCCTCCTCTAAGTTCATAAACAGTATTGCTCTGCCAGACATCCACACAAAAAAAGTCTTTGGAATAACGAGCGATACTCCCCTGGGTTTTTTATCTGCTCTCTTACAAAGCCTAAGTAAGTTTTGCTGCTTTCATCTTATGTGACTACCACATGGACTTTTACCATCTCAATTAATTTAACTTTTCTTGTGTCTCATGTAATTTTACTTTCACATCATCATCCTGCTTTGGAATAAAATTCCAAGGCTTAACAGCTTTCTTCACCTTAGACAACAGAATCACCTAGGTGAGAGCTACAAAATTTAGATGGCACAGTTGCTTTTGTGTAACACTGCATTCCTATACTGTAATTTCACTGCATCTCTACAGTGCTCTAGGACATAATGGTATTGCTACTAACATACCATTATGTGTTACAGAGATGAGCAAAATCTAGTTTTACAACAAGGCCTGAAACATTTAGAACCTCATTAAATTGACATTATTTACTTGATTGTTCGCCACCCTGTGGAGTCTTATTGCTTCATTAAAATTAAGTTATTCTACTGTTTGACAACTTCATACAGTTAAGATTCTACAGTTATAACCTTTTCCCTGTTCTCCTTCTATTGCTACTTTTGATAGCTCTACGTCATGATCTATTTCTCAAAATCATTATCTAGTTCGCACAATTCAAATCACTGCTTTTTGACTTTTCTCCATGGGAACACACTTTAAGCCTCAATCACGCTGCATTTATAATCTGAGGAACTTTAATGTATGTATGTAACAATCAAATACAGAGCTTCTGAAACTACTCTATTTCCTAATTACTTTCCCTTCTTTGCTTGTACTCCCCATCCTTTACTGCCCCCTATCTCCCTATCCCTAGCAACACGCTGTCTCCCAGTAAAGGATTAGGTACCTGATGAGGTGGCAGTGGCTCATCCAATCTTCCCCCCTGCAAAATGTAATCAAAAAGAACATAAGTGTCATTGAACAAGTAAGAAGCCACTTTTTCATTACTCTAGGCCCTCAGAAATCACTTTAATCTATCACACGTGCAATTTCTGCAGAAAAAGCACATGGCCCCTGTAACAAGCTACTGTATCCTCCTTTTCTCTTGGGCTTACCTACTACAGAAGTCCCTTATGGCTATCATTACTGACAGCTTGTTTGCAATCCAAGCTGTGGCTCTTATCTTGAGTAACAATCTCTTGTTTACTTACATTTTTATTTTACATCCTCATTATTGACTTAATAGAAGCAAAACAGAAGTAGCAGTTTCTACCTTCTGTACAAGTTTGCATGCCATAACGTACCAGATGTATTGAAACATGTTGCGTTTGTATACTGAAAAAGCAACAACTTATTTTCAGGTACCATGTTGTAACTTCTATGCCAACAGTAACATATTCACGAGACCAATACTTCCCACTTACGAATAGGGAAACCAGATTATCTACTGCAGGAACCCTTATGCGGATAAACTAATACTTGGAATTAAAGGTCAGGCAAATCTTTAAGTGGAACCTCAGACCACAGAAAGTGCATCTGTTTCCTGACCTTGTATTGGTGGCCTATTACAGCAGTAATCAGTATCTCCTTCAAAGTAGTCAAAACTTAGAATTATTCTGAAGACAGACCCAAACAATTCATTTCATGGAACATAACTGTAAGAGACACTTCATCACAGTTATGTGAAGAAATCCTGTTTTACCATTTGAAATATCAATACATGTCACAAGCAACCTGACCACAAGAAGGTTGGGTGGAGACTGACAACCTGACAATTGTGGTTCAGTCACACTATTAGAAATTTCAACCCTCAGTTCAATTATACAGCATACCCTAAGGAGTAAGCATTGCTAGTAAAATCTGATCAAGCTTTGGCTATATTGTGCAGTTAATATATCACTTAGTATAACTATATGAAAGGAAAGCTTTCTGTTTTCAAAAGATTACCATTTTAAGTTCTGTTTCCAATACACTTAATAGAAGATAGTTTACGTGTCAGACAGAATGGATCATGCCATCCACAGGCTGGGGTTTGTGGGTTTTTGTTGGTTAGTTTGGTCTTTTGAGTGTTGTTTTTTTATTTTATACATATTATGACTAGCTAAGGATTAAGTATTGTTACGTACATGATCAACTGACAACCAAGTGGGTAATAAACGTCATGCTTATACTACAACCACTCCTGTAGTCATTGTTTATAAGTTTTCTCCAACACAAATTATGGAATGGATATTAGAATATGAAATGCAGCTGTATTGCCAGAGAGAACATCCTGAGACCGATCTTCCTGCAAAACTCGAACTATTATAGAGAGCTCCACACTGTGCTAAGAAGGGTCCTAATTCTGAAGACATTCATTTAGTAAAAATAAGAGTCATAAATAAATAAATCGGGGGGGGGGGGGGGGGGGGTGTAAGGGGTGGAAGATAGTTCCAACTAAAGACCTTCTGTACTGATATCTTAGTTGAACACCTATGGGGCACTTCCTAAGAAATGTTATTTTCTAAACATAGTTTAGCTGTGTAAGGGTCCATTTTAAATGAGAATTAAAACTTCTGTTAGAACAGTTGAAGGACCAGCTCAAACTTTGTTAATTCATACATTTTTCCAGACTGTTGTGTGAATGTTCATTCCAGTGTTATTTAAGTTGAATTAAAACAGGAGTCATTTAAATAATTTACCTTATTTCTGCAGGGAAAAAAAGATCAGTAATTTACCTTTTTTTGATAAGGCAGCAATTTTCAGAAATTTAAGCTTCTCATAGCTACAATCACATGAATATATTGAAGCACATGATCAGTCTTCGTTGTATAACAAGCTCTGCAGAGATTGTTATTAGTCACAGATAATAATTCCCACTGTTACAAAAATCCGTGCTCAGAATAGTATCTCCCAAGGGAAGAATTCATTGCAACGCTGCAAAGGCAATAAGGATTGTCATCCCAAATCTCACGTTGAGGAATAGGGGAGAAATATTCAGAGCCTGGCCAAAATAATCTGACATTTAAGCAAAACCAGCAAAGCAAATGAAACTATATTCTAAATTACACTACAAATACGTTACTACAGCAGAGAGACAATACCCCATGTATACTACCAGAAAATGAGTATATTTACCATTTTATGTTAATTCAGCTATGAAAGTATTGTTTTAAGCTCACTCTAAGTATTAACATGCTCTAGAATTTGGCCCCATTTTATGGCTTAATTTAGGAAAACTTTAACAGAATACACTGAACAGTTCCAGAAGAAAAATCAGCACATTCGATATCAGGTTCATTACTTCCTAGCAACAAGAACGGCTTCATACGTACAATCTTAGCTGTACAGTGCTCTTATAAGTATGCTTTAACCTAGGAAATATCATCAGTACAGAAGAACCACATGCTTGCCAGGGAGAAAGAGGCACATTTAGTATTTACTAGAGAGGACTAAAAAGAACGCAAACAAGAACATTCCCACTGTTGATAATTCTTAACTTGACTGACTGAAGAAAACAGGTACAGAAAACATTGATGGAGCCATTGTCAGAGAACAGATGTTACTTTCTTAGAGAATACAGAGGGGCACCTTCGCTCTCAGTTTTCAAGGCAGGTTAAAGCCAAAGGCCTGAGACTAGGCACACTGAACATAACTAGTAGTAAAGTAAATGGAAACAACAACAACAACAAAAAAGCATTTATTCATATGTTTTGCTCCTTTGAATCCAAGAATTATGTATGTAATAAAGACATAAACCAAAGGAGAACATGTTATCATTAGAAGGTTCAAATTTCTTCTATTAAAATACTCTTAAGCTGTATCTGTGGCCAGCTCACTTTCACAGAGCTCCACATGATCCATTAAAAAACATTCTTCAACAACAAAAGCAAGTAACTGCATACAAAGATAAACACACTAACAAAATAGCTAGTAAGCACATTGACTTGATTGAGTAGGATGATTTCTGAAACATGACCATGCATGCACGATTACTCTGCAAGGCTAGATGAAATAGTGCTTGCTTAAGCAAGATCACTTCAGGAAGACAAATCGTGTGTAACATTTTCTTCCAAACAAACATACCTAGAACAAGTGATGTTTTTACCTGAGCTATTATAGCAGCAGGTCCAGCATGTACAAAGCCAAACAGCTCATACAAAGGACATTAAGTTAACCATGCTGTTGTGACAAATTAAGACTAGTAAAACTTGAACAAATACATTTATCATTCATGCTTTTAACCACAGAAAAAGATGTTTTACACACCAGAGACATCAGTGTGTTTACTAGATTGCCACTTCTACATCTCCATGTAGTTCAGTGGAGTGAGAATTTTCTCTCCTGATCATTCCCACTAGCGGATGCACACCGGTTCACATTTTGAAGTGATATGTTATTCTGGATTCCTTTTGGATGATGTTAAACCAGAAGGTGTGTTCAAATAACACACGATATATTCTAATCGCTATAAGCTTTTCAACCTATAGGACCAGACTAGAATCAGTTTTAAATAAACATCCCCTTTTACCCCTAATTCTGTACTGCCTTACTTTACAGAGCCTGCTTCCCCACAGTAGTTACTAGTGGCCACATAATCAAAGGTCGATCATCTTCTGGAACACCTGCAGAACGGAATTTACTTGTTGATAATCTTGGGACAATCTCTGCGAAGAGCAAGCCTGCTTCAGTAGAACACTAAGCACAGGATTCAGCCATCTGGATGGACTGCAACAGTATATCAACAATTGATGCTAATGCAGTTAAAAGTAACTGAAATGCACATGATTAGGCTGCTTCATTCACTAATCTTGTATTGCTAAGAAAATCATTTTATTGTTCCATGCTTACTGCACAGAACTGGCATTTGTATAAAGAGTCATCTAAAGAACTGATCTGCACTTCTGTGCCAATACACGCATGCTTTACAGCCACACCTTTTCAGATTTAATTGTCTTGCACTGTCACAAAAACTTGGTTCTTTGAATTACAAACCCACCTTCAGCATTTCTGAAATAAGTAGCCACCTCCTTTTCCCTGTGTTTTCAGGAATTTATTTCATCCTTCTCTTGACTTCAGTTAGGTCAAATAGGCAGAATATGTTTCTTCTCTATTGCAGCCAAAGAGATTCAATGTTGAAATTTTGACCCAATTTTAAAATAATCCTTATCCTCATCTGCGACTGAGGAGCTAGCCATAAACCCCGAGTGGCTTACTTGTCAGACTGAAATATAAAACCTGAAAATTCTGTTAAACTCATCCTCTCACCAAAACACCCCAGTAATTAAGCAACTCGTATACTGCCACATATACAAATGCACTGTCTTGAAGAGGCTTTTTAATATACTTCTAACTTGGAAGCATTTTTATCATTTCAGAACAATGAAACTTCAATTACAAAGATCTTGGTATCTTTTCTGGGCTTTTACTCTGTATTGTTACTTGCATAGTAAAACCTGGATGCTTCTTGCCACTCTAAAAAAATTAGGTAGTTTTTATCATTAGTAATGTAAGATTATTCACATTCCTTTGAATTCAGTGTATTTCTTAGGAGTTTTATTAAATGAACTTCACCGAGATTCATCACGAGGATTTTTATTATGTTTACTGTTACTGAAATAGTTTAGCTTATAGCTAGTGCTTGCTGTTGAAAGGATGATATTTCAGTTTAACAGATCTATCAGTTCTAAAGTTTGCAATACAAATATCAGAATACAATTTTCAGATTCATATATTTGTACTTATTGGCTTTGCATAGGATTTTATAGCTTGAGAAAAAGTGTGGTAGTTGAATCATGGATCGTGTGCTCAGTATGCACGCTTAATAAGTGAAAATAAAATAAAATAAATGAGACTATAACACCTTTTCACTAGGAATGAGATACCTCTTTTATCCTAACCCCATTAATGTAATAACACCCAAGAAAATTAATCATTAGCAAAAAGATACTCCAGTTGACTCTAATCCCATATGAACGCTTCACTGTCAGTCGCAGTGGGTATTGTTTTCATGAATGGATTTCATCAAGAATTTTTGACCTCTGAACTTAGTGGGAAACTAGGCTCGAACAGGAACTATGAATGTAATCTACAAACTTGATAATCATTCATGTCCATGTAAAGCTTGAACTCACATCCCTGCTTCCCCGCTACTTTTATCTGATAAAATGATCTTCTCTCTCCTTTTGATTGGCTCTTGTCCTCTCAGCCTATGTATTTATTTAGTTTAAAAGCCTAAAAAAAGCCTATGTATTTATCTATTTTTAACTTGAACAAGAAAAAGGTCTACACCAATGGCATCCTTAGTCTGTAGTTACCTAAACACCAATTGTCCCCTCCCCAAACCACACTAGACATCATTAGACAGAATTTTATAAAGCATACCCCTCTTCAAAAATAATTCATCCTACAGCTAAGACTCCCCATCCTGCCTCACTCCCTCAGACTGCTGGCAGCGCTGTTGTCACTGGGAGTGATGCTCTTATATTCCCCGAGAGCAGTTCTTCCTCAGTTCATGTCATTTAGATGATAAGTTAAAAGCCTCATTACGTTAGAAGCAGCAAATGCTTGAAATTCTCATTTATTCTACGTTCTCAGAAATAAACTTGCTACAGGGTAAGAAAAAAAGAGAGACACTCGTCATCTGAGCATGTATTAATAACCATTTATGTACAATTTTGATTCCTCAGTAAATAATAGCAAGCACTAAGAAATACCTACAAACAAATGACAAAAACTGAGGTTCTATGAAGAGGGAAGAAGTGGCAATATATTAGCGGAGCTAACATGTTTTAGAGCTCCTGATGGTAAGTTTCTTCTGGAAAAAATAGGCTGCTTCCAGTTGCAAACATAATCTCTGTATATGCTGACACAAACGCCTATATATCTCAACAGTGCAACACTATTACTCTAGTTTTTAATATACTTTTTAAAAGTTCTCACAAACATTGTATTCAAACTGAGGCATCTTCCTACGTCTTCCTATAATATGTAAAGTTACCTTTCTGATTATAATTTACAATTTTATAACCGTCTAGGCTTTACCACTTCACTACTTAAATGCAAATATAAGCTAATGGCTTCAATTTTATGCACCTGTGAAAACAACCTCTAATTTCAGCAAATATAGAATTTCTGTATTGCAGTTTTATTTCATCTTCCTCTACATGTAATATTGCTTAGCATTTTTCAAGGTGCTTTAGTATTTTGCCTCTGCTGAGTTCTGTTCTGTGATTTTGGAAGAATTACAACAAAACCCAAGAAACGTGTATGCCTTAGGAACGCTTTAAGCTTTTTTTTCCTGAATTACTGTCTTTTTGCACTAATCTTTTTTAAACAGAAATATGTTCCACAAGAGAGGTAAGATAAGTACTTTCATTAAAGCATATGTTTTTTTCTCTATGTTACTTAATGCTTGAAAATCATTTGAAATGCTTAAATTACTTCAATGCACTTACTCGGGAGAAACTATTTCCTTTCTTTTGCTACTTTTCACTTCATAAAATAAGTAATTTTATTAGCATGCTGCATCTTTCCCCCACATATAAATTAAACTCAATGAAGCAAATAATATTTATTAATCGCACATTATTTTCATAGCATTTCTAGCATCAGTTGTTTTCTGATCTATGCTTGTCAAGTTTTAGGGGATATCAGACTGATTCCAAGCAAGTTTTCTCTTCTTCCATTTATGTAGGCTTGCATCCCAGAAAATACACACAACAAAAAATACCCAGAGCACAGGACTTGGAGATTCAATCTCACACACGATGCGTAAAACCATTAAAAAAGCCCACTCAAATGTGTTGACTTTATCTATTTTTTGACCTTAATAATACCCTAAGCAGGCTCCCACTGATGTTGCCTTCTCTGCTTTTTACCAAATTTCCCCTCAACTTGAAGTGGCTGCTTCTGTATCCTAATGTCCTCCACACCATTAGCATCTTTTTTCCATTTTGACATTCAAAATTCTTATGCAAGTAACCACTTCAAAGTTCCTTATCCTACTTCCATAATCACCAAAAGGTACTTCAAGGAAGCTGTAGAACTTGAAATGTATTCAGTCTTTCAGAAAATGGTAGAACAAGTCAAGTGTCCTGACAACCACTGCAGTCAGACAAGCATCAAGCAACATGGAAACAGAGTGAACTGCTTTGGAGCATTTCTCTTGTAATAATGCTGAGAAGGCACTAATTTGTAATTTGGATGGTTTTACAAGAAAAAAAGTCAACTAAAGGAGCTAGATGGTAACTGCCCAAATAGGTTGCTGCAAAAAAAGAAGGATATTTTAGTACATTAGAGACAGCAATATCTGCAGCAGGAGATTTTCTGTTGAGCCATTCAGAAACACATCCCAATGCTATGGATAATCTAGTCCCACAGAACCTAGAAGTGCTGAAACTTTTCCCAGATGTCTGCTTAGCCCCTGGAAGAAAAGACCAATATTTTAGACTGTTCATTGAAATTCACTGTTGGATGTATATTCCATGATTCTAGGAATAGTAGCCTGAAATTTAGCTACAAATACTTAATCAGTAATTGAAGTGTCTTTCTAAGATGAAAAGTGAAACATAAGACACAATAACATAACTGTATTATGCTGTGAATAGTTCATCTCAGTATAAGAATAAAAATAAGAACATCAATTAACTTTCAGTCCAAGCACGAATGGCTCTCCAGTGACGAGTCCTTCATCACCAGGAAAAAAAAAAAGCATCGTGTCTTGAAGTAAATGTCTTCCACAACTTACAGTAAAGGGTTTAATTATGATATCTTCCCTGTCATGTATACTCTCAAATCGCATTAATTATAACAAACACAACTTGTGATGTTTGTTACTTTTCTAAGCTTGCTTTCCAACTCTGATGCATTATTTCCACCTAAAATGCTAATCATCATCAATCAGGACCAAAGACACCAATGGAATTTACAGTAAGGACACTTAAGTATAAATGCACTTTATAAAATAAAGTGAAAGCAATTTAGCAAGCTTACTGCAACAGTCATTAAGTGCCATAGCTGTACATACGAGAAACTATTTAAAACAATTATTTTTTGTAAATGCATTTTTGAAGAGTACACTCCTTATCATTTGTTGAAAAACCTGGAAAAGGGAGTAAGACTGCGTAGCTTAGTTATGGGCTACATTCTGATTTTTTTCTTTAACTGCATGAGTAGTTCTTTGGCAATATGCCTTCAAAGTTAAAAGGATGAACATTGAATTATGCACAGAACAATTTAGCAAAGACTTCTCAAGCAGCACATAGGAATAAGAATCCGCATTTAGAATTTTATTCAGTTTCAGGATTTAAATTGTGGCAGAGAACAATCTATTAGCTCTGAATCTGTAGATACTCTGCTGCTAAGTGCTTCATTTAGTGCCCCTTCCACAGACACTCCCCATGTTCTGATTTCTATTTAACAGTTTAAAGAAAATTAAGCTCTACAGGTTCTTGACAAATGATTTTAAATTCTAGACAGAACCAGCTTCCATATCGAGCATGTAGTCATTTGTTATAAATCCACAGAGAAAAAAACAAGTCTGTGCAGTTTTCCACTACTGCCTTCACTCTATTGCTGAAACAAATCCACTTCAGGGCTTACACCGAACAGGAATAATGATAATTAAATGGTAGGAAAGAGAAGAATGAAATAATTTGACTTTAACAAAAATGAAACACCAATATAAGTGCTTCAGAGATCCTAAAACAATCCTGAGTGTAGATGTACTGGGTGACAGGGCCAGTTTTCTGCATGATGTGATGAGACTCCTCCAAAGCACTAAAATAACACTGTAACTTGTCACATGTGCATTAGCAAAACATAAGTCACCTTACAACAGAAGATAAACACTTAGTCTTTGACAGGGTTTTGAGCTGCTGCTCACTCACAAAACAAAACTGTGCTCTTTCAACATCACTACAGGATGGTTGTGAAAGTGCCAATGTCACAATGTAACCTGAATGGGAGTACAGAATGATAAAATCATTCTCAGCTGTGAAGGGTAAACCAGCTAAGTGAAAAATGGACTTCTTCATAATCTTAAAAGTCTGGGAAGGTAAGCTAGCTGCCCATCCAAAGAGAGGTTTAAGAGACAATGGCAGCCGTCAGGGATGGTCTCTCCTTGAAATTATTTAAAAGGAAGGAAGAACTAAAAATACTTATGAAGCAAGGAAAATAGTTTCCATCTTAAAATCTTTGCAGTAAAGGTTGAGGAAAAAGTGTAATCATTTGAAGACTTTTTAAAAATTAAGTGGAAAAATCAGAGCTGTACATGTTTAGTGGCGATTAACTTAATAGTAAACACTACTTAAACTGAACAGTTATTATTGATCTTAAGACAGTAGAGGTCTTTCATTCATACTTGGTCTGGGGTCATTATAATAATGTTATAATAAGCCATCTGCAAACTTTCTGGAACTTTTCCTTTCCTAGACATACTTATGAGCCTATTAACTCCAAGGACCATGAAAGTTGGAAATTTCAGTAAGATAACAGAATCACAGAGCCTATAAAATGAGCTGTATAGTCACACCATCACTAGAAGTGACAGGAAGGCATTATGAAGCAAGAACGTTTCACTGATCTACATGGAACACTTTGATGGTCTCAGTCTAGTTGCCTGCATGATCTGTAACACTAATTGGCTCCTGTCTTGGCAGATTCAAATAAATAGATGTAATGGAGACTGAATTGCATTTCATTCATTTTGGAGGTAGAACACTTACTTCTTTACAATCAGTCCTGAAAATTCTTTTACAGTCTCCAATTTAAAGAACAAATCTGAAAAACTTAATGTTGATGAATCATACAAGTTCATCCTATTAGCTCTTGCCTAAACCCATATTCACAGAGAACAAGTTGTACTTTGTGGGTTTCTTTCTTTCCTTTTCCTTTATTACAGAAATTATCTGGAAGACTAATTGGAATACACCAAACTACTCCTGTGTCTGCAGAGCAAGGACAGATTTAGGCACTATGAGAGCAGACAGAAAAAGGCTGTGTTCATACATAGAGAAAAGATGCTGCAGAAGGGGTTTTGTGCTTTGAGAGAAAACAAGAAGTCATACTCAAACACTGAAACAAAAAAAATGATGTAGCCCTTCATTCAGTATCAGTATACATGTAGGTAGCAGGGGGAAAGGAAATCAGCAGGAGGTATAAGAAGCAAGATTACATTACCACACCTACATAGGGGTTTGCAGCTAACCTAGACAGCCTTCAATTGTTCCATTTTGTCTGCATTTCCAAGAATAACAGCTCCTACCTTCTGTAACACCCACTAAAGTCTGAAAATGAAAGAGAAGGAATTTTTAAGAACTTGCAATTTTGAGTAATCATACTGTGCATCTACCTACAGTAAAGAAGCAAGTTACTTTATGATCTATCCTAAAGGATTAATTTTATATTATTATAATAAAAAGTTTATGCTAAGTAACATCAGATTCAGAAAGCCTTACCTCCATTACAACTACAGAGGATGCAATATGGCAAAAGATTTATTTCACCATTTTAATTTATTTACAGCACTTACACCCCACCCCCTGAAGTCTCCTCTAAGAGTAATTATAAAATTTTATGTAATAAAGCACATAAGTTTGATGAAATAGCATAATTCTTGGCAAGAGTTAATCAAATGCTTACCAATGTCACAAGAGCTCAATCACCTCCCTTAAGCTTCCTAAGCCAGACTTGCTTTTATTTCTCTTCAACACTTCTCAGTAGGGTTTTCCCTGCCATAAAGTAATTAATTATTCCTACTTTTTTTTTGTTGAAACAATGTAAACTTTCAACAGCCACCACTTCTTGCAGCAAGAAGTCCCAGACATGGACAGCATGCTGCATTCAAGAGCAATCTTCTGTTTGCTTAACTCCCTCACCTACAGTCTCCTTGAGATAGTGCTTCAATTCTTCTACAGTAAGAGAAACTCATCCATGATATTTTTGATTTTCAGAGTCCATAACATAGCATCATTAGTTTTGTCTTCTGTAAGTGGAAAATGCTACACTACCTACACGTTCCTATTATGGAAAGCATTCTGTATCCTATCATTCTTGTTGGTCGTCTTGAAGATTTCTTGCTCTTCTATATCCTTTGAAATTAAGATAATTCAAGACAAAGGCACTTCACATGGATTTTACAATAACATAGCAGATGCTTTCTGATTTGTTGTTTTTCAGCAGTACATAATTCCATCAGCAAGCGGATGGCTAGTACTCTTCATGCACTATTTTGTGAGTTCTTAGAAACTGATATTTCTTTCTGTTCCATTCTTTACTTCCATTCCTCTAACCTGTAATTTTCTCTAAACGACCAGTAGCCAAATAACTATGAAATTCCTTTAAATTGCTATTCATTCTTTAAAAGTTGGAATAACAATGCTGTTTCATAAAATGACAACTTAGAAGAAATTTTCTTACATAACTAGACTGAAACAAAAAAAGGGCCCCTCATATACATATTATTTTAACAGTAGAATTACTATAGTTTGTACCTGCATAATCTGGAAATAGCCTAATTGTCTCACTAAGCTTGGCATTTTGTGGAAGGCTTCTCATTCACCCCAACATTGCTATTTTGGTTATTGTCTAAGCTACTGAAAATGCTACTAAAGCTTTCAGTTCTGCTCCGAGGCAAAAATTGGCAGCATTAGGCATCATAAATTCTGACTGTAGTCAGAAGTGTTTGGATAGGCAGCTCAGTTCAAACATATACAGACATATAGCAAACATCGTGTCACACTGAAGAGAGTTTTGCACCCCCTTTGCTTGCATTCTATTCCAAATTAACACTGTATTTTGCTCCTCAACATGATCTAAAGAAGAACAAAAATATTTCAAACTGAAATAGTCACAAGATACTAGCACCAGAGGGCCTATTTTGTAACATTTGTAAAGGACTTAGGTACTAAAAGCTACTAAAAGGACTAAAAGTAATCTTATCTAGGTTCATGTTCAAGTCAGCGTGGCAGGTTTTATCCCCTCTTTTTGCAGAAGTTGTCCCTTTTCTCCCCTTTAGAGTCCCCTGAGTAGCAATTATAGATTGTTGCTCACCCAGCCTTTGACTACAAATAAATTTGTACAAAATCACTCTAAACTGCATGCAAGCTTGTGTTTGGTAGTTGCACTTGGAATAAATGTGTCTGTAAAAAAGCCTACCATGATAAAATTGCCTCAGCATTTTCTCTTTAATTCCATACTTCCTGCAGAGGGTACATTAAGCGCTTGCAGAACTAGAACATCAGTATACAAGGTCTGTTAGCTTTATCAGTTGTCCACAGTTACAAAGACCAGATGAATTACTTTATACGCAATCAGTAACTCTGTCTGTCCTGATTCTGGCTGGGATAGAGATAATTTCCTTCCTAGTAGCTGGTATAGTGCTGTGTTTTGTATGAGAATGATGTTAACAACACACTGACAGTTTTAGTTGCTGCTAAGCAGACAAGGACTTTTCATCTTCTTGTGCTGTCCTGCCAGCAAGAAGGCAAGTAGTGCACAGGAAGCTGGGTGAAAACACAATCAACAGGTGAGGATACAGCTGACCTTAACTGAACAAAGGGACATTCCATATCATGAAATGTCATTCTTAGTATATAAACCGGGGGCTAGCGATCACTGCTCAGAGATGGGCTGGGCATTGGCCGCTGATCAACGAGTTGTATTCTGTATCACTTGTTTTGTGTATTCTATTATTACCATCTCCCTTTTGCTATCCTATTAAGCTATCATTAGTTTTAGCTCCCCTGCCCCCCCTCCTCCTCCCCGTTCCTCTGCATACGGGTAGCTGAGCAGGTGGCTGCATGATGCTTAGATTGAGAATGAACCACAACAGTGTTCAAAGCTCACTGATTTCACTATACCAGTGATAATCTTTACAGAGGTTCACTTTTGCTTGTGCACTTGTTATCAGGTCTTACAATATGACTAAGTATTAAATAAGAATTTTCTAATACTGTATGCAAATTGAAGTTGGAGGTGTGACCACAGTAAGTCAATGCTTCTCTTAAATAACTGGGAAAGTAGAAGAAAGAAATACTTCCTCCATTTAAATATATATTTGAGTAAAAAATGAACATGAAAGAAAATCAGGATTGTGGAGAAATCTACCATTAAATATGAATCAAAGTTTCTTTAGAGATGAAAGAACATACCTAGTCAACTCCACCATTTATTGAGCCTGATTTAAGTAGTGAGTTCAGCATTAAAAAAATAGCTACTATTCTATGTAATCAGATACTATCTTTTAGAAATGTTAGTTTTCCAAGATTTTTAAGGATATAAATTTAATTATGCTCCTAATGTAGAAAAAGCAGCAGCTCAAAAAAAGGTGATCCAGACACCATGAAGACACTTTCTTGCACCTACCTAAAATAAATCTAAAAATAATCACAACTAGTTTTTTTGGAAGATGACCTCAGAAAGTCACTGGCTAGATTTCCAGCCCCCTCCTACATCAGAGCTCAAAACTCTGCTAAATTCAGTTTTGAAGTAGGTTGCTCAGGAACATGGCTGTCTAGTTCTGACTATCCACAAAGAGGCAGAGTTCACAACCTGGGCACCTGTTCCGGTATTGTTGACCCTCACTGCAAAAGTTCTGTTTTTAATATCCTGCTGGATTTTTCCTTGATGCGTACTCTATTTATTATCCCTCAACTCTATCAACTTAAATACTGGCAGCCATATTTTATTTTGGACTGGAAATAAAGTGGGTGAACTCCTTTTTCCTGATGGTAAGCATCAACTAGAGGCTGCCTAGGCTTTTGTTATTTACCAAGGATTGGTTTTGTATCTTAACAAATATATCCCAAACAAGCCTGACTGTTCATGCTTGCTACATGCTGAAACAAATATTCAAAATTCTATCCAAAGAATGTAGTTGCACCTTGACAGCATTCATTGTGATGAGAGTGTCAGTCTCTTTCTCATCTGACCTCAATATTTTATTTACAAATATCTACTAAATAGCTTAGGACAACTTTTAGTTCTCATCACAGCAGAAGTTTTGTACAGGCTTTCTTTAAAGGAATTTTACCATTCAAGTGGTAAAGTCATGTTCAGCTCTTAATGCTTCCACTGCTCAAGGGAACACGCACTATTTAACAAGAACCTAATTCCAAAATATTATCTCACAGAGTGATTAACAAAATGAATCATCATGTTGTTTGAATTATGGGACTTGCAACATCAGCTGTGTAAACTCAGATAAGTATCACTGCTGATGAATCAACATTTATTGTTTCCACTTACAGCCACAAAATATACTACTTCATGAAAACTTTTGGCTACAGCACAAACCCTGGCATACGTGATAAAAAGAAGGAATAACAACTTTTAATTTGAAGTTCTATCTGTTCTCATTATCATAGAACTTCTTACATCTTAACACAGAAATGCAGTAATTCTTTAATAGTTTAAATCCATAGGCTCCTTGCTTGCCTCAGCTTAGGGTCTCCATAATACAACCTCTTATTACAGTATTAGCTCTAATAGCATTGATCACATATTAGCCCATGAAAAGTTGAGAAATTCTTGTAGGATTTTTTTTAAACTAAATTAATTTTATACTTGGATAACATTTCGTTCACTGCACAAAATTCATTTGGTTCTAATTATCTTCAGCCTTTAACTGACTATTTCAGAAGCATCCCTAGATAAAAAAAACCCTGGGCAATATTATTTTCCATTTCACAAAGTGATTGGCACTCCTGTCTTGATTTGCTTCCCTCTGGATAAGATTAAGTATCCAGAAATATGGTTAACCCCAGGGTTGAAGTATTTGGTTCAGACAAACTTTGATACAACCAATTGCAATTTAAACACAGGAAAGTGCGCAAAAGTTTTAATTATCATTAGTTAGAAAATAGTCCTGATGCACAGTTTGATTTTGTGTATCATTCCCTTGATATTTCAAGTTCATTACAAAGATATTTCAATTGAAGTTGTTCTGTATATTGAAATTGTACATCTTGCGTAAGTTAAGGATTTCAAAATACACTACAAGCCTTTAAAATTCTGTTTATCATTTTTCCCATGAAAAAGACAGGCAAAGAGGAAGATAGACAGACAGGAATCTGTTGTATAGCCATTAGATGCAAAAATCTGACATTTTCATAACAAAAATCTAAAGTTAATAAGTCTGGATTTCATAAACAAACCAGCTGGGCTACAGCTGCCAGGAAAACCATAATCCTGAAACAAAAAAGACTTCAGCAAATCAGCCTGTTCTATATTGAGCAGAGCAAAGAAAATTCTTGTTGTTCAATTGTGTTTAAACAAACAAGCAGATCTCCCCCAAAACCCAACAGAAGTCTTAAAAATCCGAAAATTCAAAGCCATCTAATAAAGTCCAATAGCTAAAGCATGAAGTTGAATTAAAATTGGGTTTGTCACAGCCCAAGATCTGTCCTCAGCATTCAGTTACTCTCCTACTCACAAAGTACCTTTCTGATGCAAAGGAAATTGTCCCACATATTCAAAACATATTTTGCAGCATTCATCTAACACCTATGTATACAAAATACTACCTTGACAACGTAGATGCTGAAAGTGAGTGAAGTAGATCATATTCTGTAGTTAGATGCACTGTCCTGATATATGTAGGTATGAATATTTCAACTTCTATCTAGCAACACATTTTTAATCCACGGAAAAAAGAAACCCGTAAGCATAAGGATAATCTTTTCATTACACACCCAATCTAGTTGTTAACATGCTCATGCTATCACTTAGTGGATTTACTACTGCCTCAAAATGTTTTGGATTTATCTATTTTATCTCCAGTAGCTTGGTCCAAGCAACCTCAAAACATCCAACAGTCAAATTTATGGCTTGGACTCTTACAAGCAAGACCTGTGTTTGCAGAAAAAATTTAATCAGAATTTATCCTAATTTCTGATTGCATTCCTAGTATGAAGCCAAACTTTGTAGTTCAAGGAAGTAAAAAAAAAAAAAAATATTAAAAATCCCAACACACCGAAGGGATTAATTCCTTAAACTTTCTCTTTTAAGCTTCTTTGATACCAAATGTTCAACGTAAATACATTTAACAAAGTGAACTATGAATTTTTACAAGCACAAGTAAACAGCCAGTATATTAGAAAGAACAACCCAGTTCATTAGACCATGGGAGCCACCCAATTGACAGTAAGAAAAAAAACAAACTAAAAAAACCTGAACAAAATACACAGTGAGATTTCTCAGCTTATATAGCCGCTATGTCAAAACTTTTTTCTATCTATAATTCTAAAGTCAGTAATAATAGAAGTTGGGATACCATTCTTTGCCACGACTTGGTGACAGCTTTGAGTAACAACTAAGCATATGTGGAATTTCTCAACATGGGGCTCCCAAACTGCTGGCTACACACCAGCTACATCACATCCCCATTGAAAAGTCATTGTTGAGATGGAAGGGAGGCAGCGGGGAGACCTTGGAGCACAGCTGTCACTTCCCTGGTGTTGCAAATCAGTTTTTCTCATCTAAAGCATCAGACTTCTCCCATCCCTAGATTGACAGCCTTAATCTCGTTACATCTTCTTTCTAATTTGGGTCAATCAAGATCCCTGTCCAAATTAATTTGTAAAACTGAGGTAGATTCAGCTTCACATTTGATTTACTGTAGTTCACTAAGGAATGATGATGCTCAGATGAGATGGCTAATGGTGGAATAATTACACCCTAAATGTTAACAGCTTCTGATTGTAAATAAATTTTCCTTGATACAATTTGGAAACTGTATTTCAGAGCATATAACATAGTTACTTTATATTTCTTAAAGTCTTGGCCATCTTGCTTTCATATTGTAGATCATATTTTGTGCTGGAGTTCTGGAAAAGTCAAGTATGTACTCTGGTAGCTGCTACCCAACAGAGATCAGTTTGGTTTTTAGAGCTAACTGATTTGGAAAGTACCCTAAGGGGATCATTTAGTCCTATGTCTTTCCTTATGGGGAAACTTCTCCGACAGATAATTGTGTAAGACCTTAAACTCCAGTGACTGTGCTTTTGATTTTATTTAGGTTCTTACTGTAAATACAGATTCTTTTGGCTACACTACATAGAATATTTAGAATTATTTCTGATCCTTCAAAAAGAGCCACAAACATTCCCACTGGCCCAATCTTCATTATTCTTTATTATGTGATACTATTAAGAAAAGATTAGTCTTAACACCTGTGAAACCTGATTGATCATATCAGTTAGAAATTCTAGGACACGCCAATCACTCATTTCACATTTTCTGCAATCAGTGGGTTCCCATTCTTACCATATTGGTATTCAAAGTAGCACTACACTTAGCACAGAAGTGCTTCAGTTCCTACCTAGCAGAAAATAGCATTGAACAGACCCATCAAACAACAGCAACCAAAGTAACCAACCACGTATAAATTGCCCTACTGCCTTGGGAATCTCTGGATGATTAGCTACAACAGTTAGTAAGTAATACAATTAAAATCTGAGCTGCAAGGCCATCTGATTATGTTTTAGATCTTTATCAGCGTATCTCCAGATTAACAGTAAGCACTATACCCATAGCAAGGTCATTTCCCACAGCATGTTGATATTAGAAATCTGACATAGAAAACTGCTCTCAGGTATCAGAAAAAAACCCAAAATCCAAACAGGCATATGAGCAGCAGCTGTGTATAGTGTATTCTAATCCCCATAAAAGGAAGCAATAAGTTTGAAGAAACTTTAGTGCAGTAACAGTCAAAGTAGCAAGGTGTCTTAAAAATCAAAGTTTACGCTCTTCAGTTAAGGGAAAAATTCAGCTACATGTGAGCAAAGCATACAATGAAAAAAATTATAACATCCACCTCTTACGTTATCATCTTGCTTTCAGTGTATTCCACATGTACAGAGCTACTAGTTTAGAAAGTCACTTCTTAACCTCTCCCCCTCCTCCTACTTCAGCACCTACACTATTCTGAAGCCATAGCTGGTGGTAAAATGAAGCACTGCTGCAATACTTGTCATCTACCCTTAGAAAGCATATTTTTTTTCCCCCTTGCCACTCCTGTTCACCACTGGTCTGAACAAAGCTGGGCCCTCTGATATCATATACTACATTAAATTTTTTTCTGATGCTATTGATGAAATGGGAGAACAAGCTCCATCCCACTCTAGCAAGACAGTCATTGAAAATCAGTAGCTATCTCATTTCAGTTATATGTTTGACTACAACAGGGATGTAGCCAAAGAGTTAACAACCATAACACAACACCGTTTGAACTTTATTCCATATGGCTACTCCCACTATAACAGATGGAGTAGCTATTTGTTTTCAGTTTACTCCTGATGCACTGTTTTCTGTCTTCTGTTCCAATGACTGTGGTTGAACTGTAAAAATGACAGCTGCCCATTTGCGATGTCCTTTCCTTGCAGCTAGCTATCTTAAAGCTCAAAGAGAAGACTATTGAAGGAGGAGATTGCTCATATGCTGCAAGCTTTCCGATTGCTGTTTTTCCTCCTTCCCACTCCTCCACATTGCAGAAGATTCTTCTCTTAGCTAAACAGACTCACTGCTATCTGGGAAGAAAAAGTAGGAGGCTCCAGAGAGGAGCCAAGAACTTGCTTACAGCAGGAGCAGAACCAAAACAAAGCTGCAGAACTGATAAGGGTTAATTAATTAATTCCCAAATTATGGTATATTTTACCTTATACGTCAGTACAAAAACAATATCAAAATCCACATAGATGTTTGAGCAAAGTTCTATCACTTGCATTTCATAACTTCAGACAAAGTCACAATTTTCCAAATAATTTATTTCTAGATACATTGTGGGCCTCAGGAAAAGCTTTATGATTTCAATCTCTTCCCAACTCCTCCTCCATAAAGATGAGGTTCATATTTAATTCAAGCCATTCTCAGTCACTTCCTTCTCTGCCTTAGAAATGACATTCAGGCCACCAAATATCAGAGGAACATGGCAGCAAGCAAGAGCTGTGATCAATTTTCAAATTGTACTTGGACAATGGATACAAGCATATTTCATGCAGATTATGGAACGGGGAGTTCTTCACTGAATTTTCATCATGATTTATTTTACAAAACAGAGATGAACCTAGAAAGCAGGGCAAAACCCCCCAATCATTTATAGAAGTTAATGACAAAAACATGCATTAATTTACAATGTAAAAAGACATCTTTGGGGATTATTTCAGCCACTGCTCAATTAAGTCATTAGCTTTCTTTCCTTAGTAAGATCTATTTAAAAATCATCCAAATGCCAACATCTAAATGAAATAAGAATTATATACTGCTAAATTATAAAACAATCTCCTTAATGCAGAAAAATCAATTCCGCAGGCAAGGTGAAATTTGTGTAAATGCCTGTTTGGCAAGAATTAACCATTATTCAGTCTTTTTAATATTTCTCAGGAGAACTTAAATTTATACATCATCTATTTACTTGAATTTATGCCCTTAAAACTGCAGACAAATGACCTCTGTAGTATTGTTCCATACATAGGTCGATGGTAGTTGCTCAGTAGTGTGAGCATATTTCCTCCCTTGGAACTAGTCAGGAGGGCTTGCCATCCTAGATCCCTAGACCCTGTACAGATGCTTCACTCAGGTATGCTTTAACTAACATTGCATTACACATGTGGTAGCGTTGCAAGCATTTCTATCTTTCACTGCCTTTAGAGTCACAACTACAGCAGCTTCACTGTGAAAACCAATTTTTCAAAGACAATTTCCCCTTAGCTGCAACCTATGTTCCAAGTTGTTTACAGTCCCCACATTAGCCTCCTCAAAGAGTATTAAAGTACATTGTGACTACATATTAAAGCTTCCAAGAACAGCTTGGGAGTAAACATTCATTTCACCTAACATATTTCTGTGCAGTTTAGGCGACCTTGAATTATTGACAGCACCAAGGAACATGAAGCCTTCCTGAAGCTGCCACTGGTAGAGCAATTGTTTTCTTCTTTTAGACCTTACTTAACAACTTCAGGGACCGAGATCACTTATTTGGGGATATTATCAATTTTGCTTTGGCAACTCTTAAGTCTTCCCCTATCATCATTTGATAGTTTGTACTACTACATAAATACTTTATATTTCAAATGGATTGTGTTTGTGCTCAAAGATGATCACTAGACTTGCATGCTATCTGAACAAAGAATTTCTTCTACTCAGAAATTCCATTTCACTCCATAGCAGGAAAATCTTAAGTAAGTTCATGTTGCATTTGCTGCAGCAGTAGAGAATTCTACATGCCCACACTAAGGACACTAAGCACTGCAAAACTTTTGCTGCTATTCTACATTATCTGGGTTGAATCCACTATTTTGGTACTCCACCATTACATAGCATAAACATAATCCAGTTTTCAAGTCTGTATTGGCCTTTACATCCTCCAAAACGCCCAATGGTTAATCAGAAACGGCCAGCCAGACACACGGCCGCTGCCTGTTTTATTGCAAAATGACAAATTTTCAATCCAGAAAAGCTGATATCCTGCTCTTGTTTTGAATCTATTTGCAACACCAAATATGAAACACTAATGGTTCAGCGCATATAGTGGATACTAATCTAGTCAGATGTAAACACATTTGCAATTTTTGCAGAGGCTGAACAAAAAACAGGTATGCTAAAGTGGATCAGTCATTGTCAGAATTACTTCAGTTACTTATTATGTGCAATGCATGCTGTCACCAGGAAGGTTGTGTTTCCTTGGCAACTATCAAATACATAGTTAATGTCCCTGAAGAATTTCTAGTCAATAATGATTTCCATCCTTTAAAGCCCATTTTTCTAACTAACTTTTTGGTTAGTTTAATCCTGCCTACAGTTTGTGTTTTTAATTGATTATTGTCAGGTAGCTGAAGATTTCATGAAGGAAAGGGTTTGACCTATGCCTTAGCTCTATTCAGAGATTCAGAGCAGCACATCTGAAGAAATTGGAGGTGTCAATGAGAAATAAGAACTTAGAAGGAATCTACTCCATCTTTCATAACAGATGTCTAGAATCAAATTGAATTAAGGTGAACACTGAAATTACACCACAAACACCAATTCCCATTTATGTATTTCTCTCTCAGGTAACCACTGCATTGAGAACACGTAAAGCATGGGCAGCTTTGTTACAGAAAAGGGACAATGACTGCAAATACTAAAGTAAAAGGATAAAAAGCAGCTTTAAAATCAGCTGGTTCTGAACACCCCAAAGCCACTATGGACTACATCCTCCTGAAAATTAAGATTTCATTCTAAATTAAAAATTCCAAGTTCCATATTTAACTTAGCATAATTAGAAAAGGTATGCAAACTGGGGCATAGTTAGAGTCCTACCAATTCAAGAAGCCTCTCAAACCTGAAAGCCTCATTCATACATTGGGGAAAACGTAATGCTCTTGAGAAAGAAAAAAAAGATTTGAAAGATAAATAAAAAAACCCCTTTTCTCAGGTCCTCCTGCCCCTTGCATCACGCTATTTCTTCACTTTTGAGAAAGAAGCTCTTTGAAACTAGTTCTATCAGACTCATAAGGAGTACTGAAAAAGAGACCTCTTCTCCTTACCCCTTGGTATTTATTCTCCAGAGTCATACACAGATATGAAATTCCAGTTTCAGAATTATGTTGCCAGCTAATTCAAATACTACCCTTTAAAAAATAATATAACAATTAAATAACATAACGATTAATTCAACAATAAGAACTTAAAAGAAACCTGCCAGAAAAAGAACTTCTTTTCCATGCCAAATTGAGACACTTGGCCTGTTTTGTGTAGTTCAGTAGCACAACTTAATTTTTTCAGTTATTCTTCATTTGTATTTCTTCCAAGGAAGAGAATCCTAGCTCAAAAATAGATCTACTATATTAACTGTACAGTGCTTAGCATGCGAAATACAAACACCAGAAAAAAACCCGAGTAAAATAATTCCTCTGGACTTTCAAAATAGCTGCTTTTTGTTCAACTATGGGCTTTTAGTGGGGGAGGGGAGAGGATGGACAGATGACAACAGAAAAAACAAACCAAGCACAAAAGGATACTTTATCCTCCAATTTACTCTATGTCAGATCTACAGTTATTAAGTTTTTCAATAGAGACAACTACTGGACACTTAAAAGAAAACAACACTACAGCTTTCTGTGCACTTTTCTGTGATACAGCAATAGCACAGAGATTTCAATTCATAGCATTGAAACATGTGAGCTTTATGTTTGAGGATTGAGACCACCAAGTCAAATTTGAAATTAAACCAAAGCAGATGACATCCTTTGTAAACGGTTACTGAGAAAACATTGCTAGAGTTGAATGAAGTCAAATTTAAGAGAGGTACTACAGAGAGGCAATACTGGAACCCCCTTTTATGGAAAGCAATTTTAAAAATATCTTCCAACAATGCCTGCAGTAAAGGCAGGGTAAATAGCAGAAAAGAAAAGGAAAATGAATCAAATCACACACTGCAGCAGGAAAGAACCAGAGGAAGAGATGATAGTACTGAATAGCTTGAATTAAGCATCAACCAGTGCCATCACCATGAAATCCAGTAGTTTCACACTTTGAAGCTATTAATAACAGCCAGTAACCAAGCTTTACCACAAGACTTCTAACACTACTGGGAGTTCACATTTCCTTCTCCATTTCTAAATGTTAATCTTCTTGTATTAGTAAAGAGCTGGACCATTTTTAATGTTTTTCATGACTTTTGCCTGTACATGCTACTTACCATGGACTGTATAGAGAGCAAGTGCCTTGTTTCCTTTTTAAGTTTAATGACAGAGATAAAAGGGCCCCATGTACACTAGTGCCTCATGCTGAGCACTATAAATCTTCACCAGTGGTCAGCATCTTCAGAAACTTGATCATAATTTGCTGATGCAAGGCCCTCCTGCCACCATCTATATCCCAGCAGCCTTGAGCACTGCTGCTGTCTCTGTGTACACTTATCCTGTCAGTGAAGGTTTCTATACCTCAGTTTGTGTCACACCTCATCAGTTATCTGTTCCCTTTCTTCAGCATCTTTGCCAGGCTGCCATCCAGAAAAAAGTAAAATCTTATTGCCAAACTCTTCTGTTTATTTAAGGGTTAATTTTGCAAGTGTTCAGCTTCTTGTAAAGCCTGTACCAAACTCCACAGCTCTTCAACTGTACCTCCACAACATGACCACAGAAAACTGCCTTTCGTATAGTCTCCGAAGAAGTTTGCAGACGAAAGTTTACAGTGCCCTACTGTTATTTTGCCCTTTTTGTTTCAAAATCAGTGCACAGCATATAGTACTAAGATCTTTGCATATGCAGTTGTTTTATTTCTAGAAGATAATTTGAATCTGAGAGAAATTTTTTTCTCCACAATAAAATTTTCAAAAAAAAAGTGTAAATTCTAGGAGTCTTGCTGAAGACAAGAGCATAGCTATGAAGTTCTGATTCCAGAATATAATTTGTGATGTCATTTCTATTGTAGCATGCTAAAAGGAACTAAAAATCCTCACTCTCTGCAGTGTAAGTTTCAGTGCACAACAAGAAACAAAATACCTCATGGAAGATTACACAAAGCTGGGAAGTAATAATAGTGATACCAATGACAGGCTTTGATTTCTACTGTAGCTCAAGTTCATGTTGAGTTAAGGGAGTCATCAGGAGATTATAGCAAAAATATATATCCTTACATGTAGGTTAAAGTCAGTGTCTGGTAAGATACATGTATTTACAGAGACCTTCATATTTTCTACTGACAAGTGGCAGATACAGTAGAGTGAAGTGTGCATTAATACTTTAAATACTTGCTATTACAACAAGATAATTTACTTAAGAGTTCCAAAAATTAGGTCTGTTTATTTAACGCAAAACACTTAAATCCCCCACACCTCACAGTATTAAGGTCTTCACTAGATTAATAGAAGTTGTACTTCTGGAAATGTCTAATGACACAAATCAAATTTAAAATTAAGACTATATTAATTTCCTCTGTACTTTGTCACTTGAGAATCTTTAAACTATCCTAATACTAAGCCTCAAGCTCCCCCAGGGGAGGTTCAGGCTGAACATTAGGAAAAAATTTTTCACGGAAAGGGTCATTGGGCACTAGAACGGGCTGACCAGGGAGGTGGTTGAGTCACCTTCCCTGGAGGGGTTTAAGGGACTGGTGGATGAGGTGCTGAGGGGCATGTTTTAGTGATTGATAGGAATGGTTGGACTTGATGATCCGATGGGTCTTTTCCAACCTGGTGATTCTATGATTCTGCATGATTCTAATACATAATTCAATGGTTCTGTTGTCACACACATTTTTGTTCCTTAGGGGGCTGTGGTTTTGTTTCAGTTGGTGGTTTGTTTTGGGGTTGTGCACTTACAGAACTGCACTTCTAAGTGTTGTATACTAAGAAATATTTGTGGGTGATATATACTAAATTTGGAACGATATGATTCACTTGAAGAGATGAGGGTTTGGGTTTGCTTTTTTTAAATAAGAACAATCTGTAGCAACTAAAACCACTAGAAGGCAGTCCAGTTATTTTCTTCAGAGCTGGTATTTTTCCTCACAACTAAAGCTTTGCTGTAGAAGAATCACAGCCAAAAAATAGTTTATGGGAAAAAGGAAGTCAATTGGTTTTGTAAGCTATAAAGGTCAAAATACTTCTGTGAAATATTCCCTTTGGAAAGCTTGGAAACAACCTTTTTTTCCAAAATTTAATGGCAGCCGGGAAAGCAAGAAGACATAGGCTTTTTTGTGTTGCCTAGATAAAAAGAGTGATCTGACTTATTAACACTGATTCTCTCAAGACAAAAGCAAGAAATTCCAGCAATTTTATGCAGTTCTTATTATACATTAGCAATATCTGCTTTTAGACAAGCAATATTTATTCTAAACATCTGTTTGGAGGATCAGTTAAAGGATTTAGAAATTATGCTTCCAAATTTGTTAGCTTACATGGAAACTATTTTTCAGTCTATTGAGAATGATTAACTGATGCTTTTAAAGCTACAGAAATAAAAACAAATGGTAAGGTCTGATAAAAGCTATGCCTATAATTATCTAATTCATAAACCAGAGATGTTCTTACATTTTGGAAAAGACTTTAAAGTCTTCTTTCCCCATACACTTTTAGATTGCAAAGACAGGGAGAAGACTAGACTATATATTCTGAAAATAGGATAATAAATTCATTGAAAGAGATAAAATCCAAAACAACTACATAACAACACAGACACATACAAAAAGCCTAACAAAAAAAGGCACAGTAATAATCTTTACATCTTCTTGAACAAATGACAAGCAAGCATAACAGAAATAAATAAGAAAATCCATAATTAACTTGAAATATTTTAGGAAAATAAGTATTAAATCCCACTTAAATTCTCTAAAATAAAGAAATCTAGAATAGCTAGATCTTTTCATTTATGCAGAAATCCTCTTTCTTCTAGGCAGAAAGTGAAGAGTAGCACTAGAGAAGCAGACTGCAACTACTGCGTCAGTGAAGTTTGTTTATGGTGTTGCTTTTCACTCATGGACACAGGAACAGCTGAGAGGCTTGGATATGCTGGCTATATTCAACATTCTATCTAAAGAGATGTACATATGCAAGAATATAGAACTTCCCACCGAGTATAGGCCAGACTTACAAGAATCCTGAGGAAAGGCACGTGGAAGACACGTTTTATGCAAAACTTGCAAGCTCCCTGTCAACATTCTGAGATATCACCAAAATTTTGTGCATATAAAAGCTGCTTGTCTTAAAATACACCATAAACAGGAACTGTAATGTTATTAACAGCTTCATAAATAGAAGCTGTTAGTCAGTTATGCTATTTATATTCCTCATACAGACTGCCTAACTTTCTTATTATTATTTATAATGACTCAAATGCATAAGTGAGAACGCTGCATTAAAGGACATAACGAATACAGATTTTTTTTCTAGGGAGCTTTTTCTACCTTCTCAACGTAATCCAGGTACGGGATTGTTCTCCCTATCATGAAGCAGCATAACAAAGACTAAAAAACATTCAGCAAACAACCATTTTAGTTCTGACAGATGAGAATGGTAGCAAACCAAATTTTATTGCAAGTTTTTTTTGCATAAGCTAGACACAACACATAGCTGTTGCAGTAGGACTCCCAGCCAATAAGTACCTTAAGTACAGCTACTTTCTCCTTAGCTTTCCACCAGCACACCACACAATAAGAACTCCAATTATTTTATTAGGAATAAAACAACCACACACAAAAAAAACCCTCAAACCCAAGAAAATTGTAAATAGACAGAAGCTTAGAATTTCTAGATCAGAGAGACCAAAGTGCAAGGGTTTTAAAAACTCCCATCCATGCAGAGGGAGATAGCAGGCTACATTTTTTTCTCTAGTCCAGAAAACATCAATGGCTGAAAAAAGATTTCTTGCAGTGCTTTTTAATCCCTTTCTCCTGCTAGATCTGTGTCCCACTGCGCTCTATACTCCAGACTGGCACATCCCCTATCCGAGCTCCCTACTTACTAGCTTGCCCTACTCCCTTTGCCAGAGGGACACACAATTTTTTTTTCATTTAATCTTAAACAAGGTGCACTCTCCCTCTCTTCCTCAGCAGGCTCAGTTGTGACCCAGGGCGCGCACACAACGTAAACTAGAAGCTGTCATCCTTGTTAAACTACAACAGTTTTTTGAAAGATTATAGGTAACCATTAGTAAGTTCAGCAGCTTCACCACAGAGGTTCCAATACTGATAAGCTCTTCCAGCTACTCTGAAGGCAAAACCCCCTGCTCTCAAAGGATGTGCACTGTGCTCAACTACACACAGCAAGTCCTCTCATAACAGTTCAGCGGCTACTTTCCTATGTTACTTTTAGGAATCCCTTACTTCCCTCTGAAGAATTCCTGCACTCTAAATGATTGCAGAGATCAACTATTAAATTTAAATCCATGTTACCTTTGCGCTGTTTCTCTACTTTCCTTAGAGAAAGTGTCAAGCATCACAGCACAAGCCACATGCAATGCTCTGATAATTTTGCATTTCAGCAGCCAGCAGAACTTCGTGTGATGCTTCATGTTAAATGGGATTAATAATGTATGAGATTGTCCTTTGGTGGCACTGGAGAGAAACTAACCTACGTAAGAAAAGAGGAGAGGAACTAATTTACCACCCTCAAAAGTTAAGGGCATGTTTATTTACCCAGAAGTTAAATTACTGAATGTATTTGTGACTGCAGTCTACCCTGAAACTTTCATTACTGAGTCAAAAAATTCTATCCAGAGACAGTCTCATTGTTACTTCGCTTCCACTGCCCAGGTCACAAAAAGCCCAGAAGAACAAACAAGACTTAAGGAAATACATATCCGTTTTTCACACAGCATAGAAAGAGACAAGTAATGCTTTAGTGGTTTATTGCTAAAAGTAGTGAAGTTAAGATTCCAGCTTTGATGTATTAGGGTTGGATGAAAAACATTTACAGAAAACAAAATCCAAACTGGATGGCGTGCACTGAAGGTGCCCAAACAGAACAATTAATTCTCCAGTAAAAACGTGGAAGGGGGAAAGGATAGCAGTCAATGACTTAATCTTAAAGAGAGTACTACAGGAACTGAAGGTTTTTGTAGGAATTATCAATTGTGGGGCAAATAATACCTCAGCTTAATAGCTCCACAGCACAGAAGATTAGACCATCCTTAAATAAAGTCAGCGTTTGTGGATTTCTGAATACTACTAGGGAGAAGTCACAGTATCCCATAATGCTCTCATTTTCTAACAAGGTTCACCACAGAAAACACTAACACCTCCCTGAATAGAAGAGAACTGAGTATTTTGAAGACAGACCTTAAAAGAGTTTTATCAAGCTCAGCCCAAAAGTTAAATAAACTTGGGAACGTTTGCTGAACTCTCATCACACAATAAAACGAGGCTTCGAACAAGGAAATTTTCTAACCATAATAGGAAATAAAAGAAAAGCTCCCTACAATGGAATTGCTGATTCATCAGTAGCTACCGAGTACCTCTATTTCAGAGGAACAGAGTGAAGTATTTTCCTCTTCTACTCTTTATGAAACCAAGTTTTCATATGCATTACAGTACTACCAGCTAGAGTCAAGTTAGCGGGTTTTGTTTACTTTGTTTGCACTTAACCCAATACATCTAAGCAATAAACTGATGAACTCGTCTTGCTAATGCACTATATTATAGCCCACTGTGTTTTCATCACACTAAATATTATGTCCTTCTTTGCTGAAGCCCCACAAAGTTCCATGAAGGCAAACATGACCTGTAGATGTCATGCAATTCACTTAAACTTTTAGTGCAATCTTGCAGCCTATCTACAGCAACATTCTGCAGCTCAACAGAGCTAAGATTTTTCTTCTTTCCTTTCACTGTTCTTCCTATTCTATCTAATGCTAATGTGTGAACTGAGTAATAGACTTTCAGCAAAAAATTAAATTTTGCAGGTACCCTTACCCCTGTGCCTACCCTTTCTGATAACCTCAGTAAGGCTGGTCAGTGGAGGGTCAAACATTTTTTTGCACAATCTTCCCAGCCATCCTTATAGTCCTCCAAAGATGAGATGAAAGTCTAAGGATTGCTTGATTGGTATCTTCACACATACTAACTGTAGCCAATGTTTTGTGTCCGAACAGATGCTTTCTTAGCCTCAACAAAAATGATATTAAAAAATACAGTATGTTACTGATATGGATGTATTCACTCATTAGTCACATTATGCATTAATCACTATTTAATACGGGTAACTGAGGATGAGTTATAGCAAAGTGGAAAAAAAGAATAAATCAGTATGTTCAGAGTGAGAGAAAGGTACTGTGCTAATAATTTGCCCAAGTAGAAGTCATTAAATTATCTCATACTACCAAATGAGCTTGTACAGCAACTCATTCACATACTAGAAATGAACTGGTGAATACAACTCCCATTTTCAGACCCCTACCTATGAACATAATTCCAGCGCAAGCCCACATGGTCTTTAGTTCCTATATGTTGTTACACTCTTCTTCTGTAATAAGTTCTGAACATTTCTGTGAAAACCCATGAGACATCCCATCCTGCAGAACATCAATAGATCATACTTACTGAACATGGGCTTGTCAGTAGCCTGCAGAAGACAGATCCTAGAGCTGAAAAACAGCCTTGACACCTTAAGTTCTAAAGGCCATTTAGTTTCTATATAAACAAAGTAGACAAATTCTATATATTTCAAGCTCAGTTTTGGCATTCATTGTCATCCTCTTTACAGGCACATATAATGCTTATTTATAACTATGCTAATCTGACAAGAACTTAGATTAAAAAAAAAAATATTTCTCCACCAACTGGAAGTCATTTGTTCTTATTTTGACTATTGCTAATTTCTAAACACAGGCCAAACTTTTGGACAGGGTAATTAATAACTAATGTTTTAGTATGCCTTATTCTTTGCTACCTTAGTAGCAACACGATAATCAGTTAAAATATATTCCCAGCAGCCAGTGTTTTTTCAGGTTGAAAGCATTTAGAATTCACATGTCTACATTACCCTTTCCATCTACTCATTATTGCCCTATTTCCAAGATCTTATTTCCACAAATATTCTCCAAACACCCTGCTAACTTCTTGCTTATTTCCATCTTCCTTACTGATGATACAGCAAGGAACTGATGCATGAAGTTTGTTGTCCAGATGATGATAGAATCCTTTCTTCAAAAATAAACAAAAGAATTCTGCCTTCTAAGGGTATTATTTTTATTGGTTCCTATTTCAAAGAAATTACGGAGAAAAGGAGAAGGCAAAGGAAACTCACTATGTGCTGCTGAAAGCTATACCATTTAAATGTACTGAGTAGAAAGTAAATGGAGACAGTGGCATATTTAAGAAGAACAAGAAGTATTTCTTACAAAATTAATTTTTTTTGAGGGGATGAATAAGGGAAGGGTGTACATTTCCTGTATTCCTACACATGGCCCTAAAGCTCAAAGGGATAGGGAATCTTTCTTGCAAAACATTGCAGAGAATTTAAAATACATTCACAACACAAGGATTTATAATCAGGCAATTACTCTGTAAATAAAACAGTTATCTTCACTTCATCAGCTGATAATCCTTGTGTCTCACAGGGTGGCTCTCAAAAAGAAAATTTGATACAATTCCCTGTTGAGAAAATAATCCATATCCAATAAACATGATCTCTTTGTATTAATTTAAATTATCAAGCATACAATTTTTCAAAGATTAATGTCCTAACTATGCAAGTGATTTTCTTTAGAGAGCACACCTCTATATATTCAGTAGGATGCATTTAATATCAGGTTTGGGTTTGTTTTTTTTTTTTTTCCTAACATAATGCTTTTTTACACCCCAAAAACTATTTAAATGATTCCGTTCACCCTTCCTTTTGATCTCTGTATCAGTAATTAATACTGAACTATAACATCACCTTTTGGGATCATAATCTGTTGCCTAGGATACCATGATTTTATTGTAGACTAAATGAAAGACTTCTCTTTGTTGAGAGTGCAATTCAGATTCATCTAGTGTTAATTGCATCTACACACCTCCTTTCATCAAGATATTGTGGAGTACTACGAAAATTATATACCAAGACTCCTGTGACTCAAATTCTGTTTCTACTTTACAGCCAGGGAAAGCACAGCACAAAGGCTCTGAATGACTGCTGAAGGTCAAAACTTCAACTGGAAATGAAATTCAAGCGTCACCCTTCTTCTGGCTGCTAATTCTAAGAGGCAGCAGTGGGCATATCTGCCTGGTAAAAGACAGCCTACCACTATAAATTCTTGCTTTGTGCGAGTTCAGCCATAAAATTGTGAAAGCTTCCTGTATTCCTCAATCCTATCAACTTCCTATTGCATGTGACAAGGCAGAAATACCACTCTAATATAAGTTTTGTCATTCCTCATCAGTATGGGGCAGCTCTTACCTTGCTTGCCAAAACTGCCAGCCCTCAGGAGGAAACATCATTTCATTACCTTAGGTTACAGTCCAAAAAGCACAGAATTTGAAAGAAAAATAAACCAACATACCAAGAATTAAAATGTTGCAATTGCAGTGAAAAAAAAATAACGCTGAGGAGAATCAAATTTGGGGCACTTCCCTTTCCCATCCCCTTGGGGCATTTCCCCTTCCCATCCCCTCCCTCTTTTTTTAAATAATAGATTTAACAACATTTTTATGGAATAACAGAATGTCGCCCTTCATACAGGAAAAGCTTTGACAATCTGTACAAGTCCTCTGGATTCATTCTTTTTGTCATCACTCATCTTTCAAGAAAAAGAAGAAAAATGGGAAGGGAGGAAAAAAAAATTTAAAAAAAAAAGTATCTTCAGTCAAAGAAGAAAAAGCATGCATTTACCAAAGATGGAATTCAACTCAAATGCATTAATCAAATATTAGGAAAGATGAAAATTATCATGTTACAAATGGAGAAAATAAAATATGAAAGTGTTAAAAACCGTTTGAAGAATTTTAAGCAAGTATTTGGAATCCAGAACTTAAGATTTACTGCTGCAGGACTTCTGTGTCACAGTTGAAGAGCATAAATTTTGTATCTTGCCTTGCACTGAATTCCAGTTAGAATTTCAGCAGTTCATTGGAACTGGGACAGTTCCTTTGCTATTATTCAATCTATATGCATCCTGTTCTGTGTAGTTCGATATGTCTTGGTAGCCCCAGGACTGATTTGTATCAAGCAGGAGTAAAACATGAATTACAAAATAGCTTTAACCTCTTATGAACTGCCTCAAAAAAAAAAAAAAAAAAAAAAAAACCCTGCAAAAAAACCCCAAACCACAAATCCATAGTCAAGTAACTCAACATTTTCCAAAGAAAGAGTTACCAGGGACGCAGCTAAATCAATATTTTCAGATAACTTCCATGCATAAAATGAGCCAAGCTTTCACAAATGTATGCATTTATTCCTGTTTTTTTTACTTAAAATACTCTGCTGCTGAAACTTTGCTACTTTCTCTCTTTAGTGACTTGAAAAGTTTGAAGAGTCATCACTGGAGTACTCTCATGTAAGAGCGAAACATGAGAACAAGTCTGGAGAAAAATAATCCTATTTTTTATCAGAACTTTTTCAGCAGCTTTTTGTTAAAAGTTCCTTGAATAAATAAATAAATAAAGTCACCTTTTAGCTGATAATAATTCTAGCTGTAATGTCACGTGTGGACTACTAAAAGTAACGTGGTTACATTATTGAAACATGTCATCACATATTTAACTTTGGAAGTTGAAATAAATCTCTAGTCTCACAGATAGTTGATTAATAAACAAGAAAAAAAACCCTAAAAACTAAGAAACCCCACATCTTCATGCTGTTAGAACTATAGTTTTGCAAACCAACTCTGAAGAAGCCACAAAATTAAGTTCCTACTTTAATTCCATTCAGTAAAGCTTTTGTGCCCAGCTGTTTTGGTTTTTTTTCCAGTTTAATACATCTATCACATTATATTTAGCTATATAGATGCCTGACAGCAAGCCCCAGAATGTTCAGCAGATAACCAAACAGAAGTTGGTTTGCTAAAAAAAAATATTTCAGCAGGAAATATAATTCAGATCCCCCATATACGAAGAACTGAAACTCAGCCACGTAATTTCCTAGTTTGCTTACTGTTAAGGAGTGGCAAGAAAAGTGTTCTGAAGACATTTCCATCTATGTCCACGTCTTGCACCTCCTAACAAGCACGTGCAACTCTGTGCACTTAACAATAAGTGGAAGCCCACTGCAAGAGATACTGAGCTCCTTGGTAATTCCTGAGCTCCCTGGAAATTTTTTCTTAAAACGTGCACTTGCACATTGGACTCGATGATCCGGTGGGTCTCTTCCAACCTGGTTATTCTATGATTCTATGAACACCAGCGGCAATCAACCTTCGTGCTTGTTACTACAGGATAAGAGCTGCACTTTGGAAGCACAGCAGATCCAGCTGAACAAACGTACAGTCCTGAGTGAAAGCCTTCAGTCTCTTTGGATCTCAGGGGAACCCACCCGAGCAGCCTCTCAGTAGCTACAACCAATTTAACATAAGAACTTACATTTTAAAGGAAAGAAAAGGTCTCAGTGAGCTGTTCATCTCTAGCTGTAAAGGTGAAGAATCTGCAACATTACACATTATAGAGGAAAAACGGCATCATTTAAGGAGGTAGAATTGACGGTACAGACTTAGAAGTCTCTTAATCATTTGAAAGAACATCCTGTGATATGCAAGGGCTTTGACAGCATGAGGTTCTCATATACAATGCAGTCTTAAATTGTACTAAGCGTCTTCAAATGCTCATGTTAATTAGAATATTACCATCACTGGTAACTCATTTCGAGGAAGATGGAGTACAATCAAAAGCTAAACATTTTTCCTTGTTATCTTACATACTGTGAGTGACCACAAAATTTATGTGGGTTTTGCATCAACTCACAGAATGAGATTTATGCACAAAGTCTCATCTGGAGATTAAAGGAGCATTTAAACTTCTGAAGTTAAGCTGAAAGGTAAGTCCATTTTAAACATCTGTTGGAAGCTCTCTGGTTCAAGGGTTCCAAACTGGATATGTCTTCCTTGCAAAATTCAAATACTTTGCTGCATGTTCTTTGTAATGTACTGCAAATACTTAGCATTAGTGTAACTAGTAGACATGAAATGGCTTAAAATATTAGTGTACTTACTCTTTCTCAAAACCGACTGATGTAATTTTAGTCACTTTACAACATAAAGCTGTTTTGTGATGCAGGTAAGAGATTTAATTCTTCGAGTGTAAGAGACTGCAATAACAATCCTCTTATCTCAGTCCTAAACATAGACTGCTCTTTTTACAGTATTTTTTAGCTTGTTCCACCAGATAAAATTTATTCTCTATGGGTCGGCCAGCAGAGGGAAGCATCACATTCCCAAATCTAACAGTAGAACCTCACTGTAATACATCACCACAAATTTGAATGTTTTATGATTCAGAACAAAAGAAGTACCTTCCAAATTAAGCTTTTTAAAACTATAACTTAGTAGACTGTATCCCATCAACACATTTTTCTAAAGCAATACCTGACATTTAATACCGAGTTGACTATTACAACAACGTCTCTCTCAGATTTGTGAAAAACCTTTCTGTTCAAAGCATATTGATTTTTATTATTAACTCCTTCATTAAGCCAAATCTTTAAGGGAGGTCTCCACATGTTTACTGTCCTATCAGTAAAGCCAAGCCATCTGACGTACCTCTGTGCTCCAGCCACAAATCTATAACATGACAAGTAATTATCATTATGTAAGAAGACTCCAACCCATTTAAAGTTTTATACATAAGAACTTTAGCACCAACCCAAGGCTTCTGTTAGGCCATCAACATATATAACAGAAAAGTACTTCTAGCAAAAATAACCACATTTCAGATCTCAACTCGCTCAATCTCACTTAATACACTAGTAGCAAGCGTGCACACACAATGCAGTACCTTTATACTTGTCTTGTTTCTATTATGAAAAAGCAAACAAAATATTTCTACTGTATTTTCATAGCAATGACTAAACAGCTTAATGACTGTTCAATAGTAACTAAGACCTTGATATAAACAGAACTAGTTGAGAAGTACATTTGACCAAGAATACTCACTTCAACTTGTTATTGTCTGCCTTAATTTGCCACCACAAACTGCCAATTAATTTGAAGGTAGAGTCCCTCTGTCTTATGTACTTCATGTAGTAGTTTCAGATATTTGCCTTCCTGTGCCTTCGCTCATATAAACAGTGTTAAACTGCACGGACTACCTTGAGGAGACTTCATATTTTTTTTCCTGCTTTCTGACTCCGAAAATTTAAAAGAAAGTCACAGATTTCATTTGTCTTAAGGTATAGAAAAATAAAGCATAAGTAGGTATGGAAAAGTTGCAGAAAGGATGCGCTGTACTATTTCACATGTTGCAAAGTGGTTATTGCAGGTTACACTTGAGCAAACTAACAATTGTTTCAACAGCTTTAAGAAAATGCATTCGCTCAACAATAGGAAAACCATTAGCTACAGAATTTCAAAGATGGTAAAAAAAGCACATTTGCAGTTGAACAAGCGTTGGTGCTTCAAGGCTCTTATGACAAAGTTAAGGGAAGCAGTGCATTAAGCAGTAGATTAGTGACTTGGCTTGACCTAAAATCATTCCCACATTGAATACCACCTTGCCATAAACCTATCATACTTTTCAAAAGCAAAACAATTCAAGAACAGAATTCAAATTGAGACTAATATCATATTTCTTATAAACAAATCTGATTTTTTCCCCAAAGTTTTAATTTTTTCAGAAATCACAGAAAGACTAACATTCAATGTCTACACGTGTAGCACTATGAGGGCAAAAAAGAACAAGCAAAACAGATGTCAACATTAAACCTCCTCTTGTAATCCATTTCAACTTCAAATTTTTGGTTTGTACTCATTCCTCTAATTAACGTCAGTACTCTCTGCAATGTTTGGTTTGGGAACACTGGAAAAAGCTGCACCAGCTTTAAGAATAACCTTTCTTTTCTTCAACCTACTCCCCTACTGGTTTCATTTGATTTTTCCTTCAAATAAACCAGAACCTGCACAATCTACCACTCACAACAGAATAAAAACTTACGTACCCTTCTTTTTCAGAGCTCAAAAGCAGCATGGGGTTACAAAGTTATCAGCAATTTTCTCCAACCTTATTTCTAACCAACACCACATATCAGACAGGTAAGCCTTTCTTTATTACTCCGCTAATAGTCAGTCTACAAACAGTATATTTAGGGGTCATACTGCCAACAACTTGCTGCAAACCTTCAATAACAAACAAGACCTGGAGAAGTGAATCACATTTCAGTGACATTACAAGTCCAAATGTAATTCTTTCTTGGACAGAGATGATAGGCATTCTCTGCTGAGCATTACCACTCTAACCAGAATTGTTTCTGGTATACATGGAAGCTCAAATGGTCATTAATTGCTTTCTTTCCCTCTCTCTCTCTTTTTTTTATTTTTTCTGATATCTAGAAATGCTTTATCCCAATGACTTCTCCTCCTATAGTTATTGCTGACAAACCACAGTCATTTGTTAGCTTACATCAGACGGAAACAAAAACTAGGCTTAAATTAACAAACCCCTAGCCTTTAAGAAGAATTTATTACTAGTTCATAAAACCGTACATCCAAGTCCACTTCCTAAGTACTCTTCAGAAAACTTTAATTATCAAATGGCAGTAAGTCAGAGAAAGCACCGGCTATGGGATCATTTAGTTCGTCCTACTTCTTTCTCTGAAGCTGCTCAAGCAAGACTCTTCCCCCCCCATATCCTTATTAAATAAGGATTGCTCCAGTGCTCAGTTGCAGACAACATTTAGTTCAGTGTAGCTATCCCTTAACCTTTTCAATCTGTAGAGCAGGCACATTTATTTTCAGACAGGCTTAATGACTTTAGTCCTTACCTAAACACTATTACTCATTATAGCATTGCCTTGGTAACTTCCTATGAATTTGATCTTTTAAATTGAGAATAGAGGGGCAAGTTCTCCATGGAGATGAAAACGAGAAAAAAAGAAAATAGAAAAAGAGAAAGGTTTTCCTGACATTCATTCCTTCTAGCATGGAATCTGGCTGTCAATCTTTAGTTTGCCATTGACAAGGAAGATCCAGCTAACATTTGTATGAAAACATACCTATTCTCAGCTGCTTCGCAATGAATTTGCCAGCTTTAGTTGAATGTTCAAGATCAGTTTTGGTTCAATTTTCCTTCATTTAATTGTCATTACCTGGATTTTAAGCAAGTGTAAAGCATGTACAAGTTTATGAATACCAAAGAAAACAATATGCTTAAATAAGTTTGAATGACTTTTCATTTGTTCACATTCAGTATCTATCTTTCTTTGGCCCTGATTACAGCAAAATATTGCTACATTTGTTGGCATCTTCAACATAATTTTCTTCCTCCCCTGAACCCTTAGGTTTAATTAAAAAGTCAAGTTTAGATCACATTAGTCACTTGCATTATTATCAACAAATATAGTAGCCAGCTGTGCACAATACTAAACGTATTATTGTATAAAAGTATACAGCAATATCTTTCATAAATTATTTTTGCAGGTTTTTCCTCGAGTTACACACTTATGGATGTTTTCATACAATGCCTGGTTTCCTGTTTCACCATCACTTCCTATCTGACAAAGCTCCAGAGGACATAAGCCACAATGTTATCCATAAATTGGTGGTAACACTAACGTCCTCTCTGCAGACTCAGGAAACAGTGGGGTTGTTAGATGCTACTAATATCCATAATAGCATACTGACATTAAAATATATGCTAGACTTATACATGGAAGAGTAAACACACACAGAGTAAACCAACCATCCCATTTATTACATGACTTCATATTCCTGGAAAGTTTACAAAGTTCCATGGCCTGAACTTCAAAAACTGTGGAAAACTTGAGGATTGGGCATGAAAATTACGAGAAGATATGACAGTTTTGCAAGATTTGTAACTCATGCCATTCTCCATCTCTTTATACAGTTCTGTGCTTACAGAGGGCTCAGCTGTGTTATAGGAACACTGCCCCTAAACTCTATATAACATAAAGAGAGCATCCATAATTGAGAGAAGTTACGGTGTCACAAAACTGGGATGGACTAAGATAAGCAAATCTCAACAGACTTACTTCAATTTTCAAGTTAGGCCTCAAAAGTCTTGCTTCTACTCCCTGCCTGAAGAAAATGTACTGTAAAAAAAAAAACAACATTCAAACACATCAGCAGCACTATGTATTGGCACAGTTTGTAAAGGACTTAAAAGACAAAGAAAGACAAACTATATGAAGGTAGATTCAGCTGATGATAAAATTGTCTACCTGTCTGTTGGAAAAGCTGTCATAGTGCATAGAACTGCTTTCATACAGTGTGCGCTGCCAGCTGATTTCAGCACTGCAGACACATTCTTATTCATATGCCTATTTCCAAAATTTACTTGTTAGAAATGTGCAGAAAATGGATTTCCATTCTGTGCAGGTAAAGGTCAAATCCAGAATTTCTGCAAGAGAAATCAGCATCCTCTGTGGAAAGGATAAATGTCGTGGATAAAATGTGAACACATTCCTGACTCTTCAATACAAAGATGTTTCTGCTATCTACTTCCCTTCAAATACACACAACCTCTCTACATCTATACACACTGTGTATGACTGCAGGTTAGTGACATTTACCCTAACTGTAGAGACAGCGGTATCCAACTGTCAGACACCATTTCTAGAAAGTTTGTATTGCTGTCTCATCTCCATCTTAAATCTCCTTGTAAAATTTTCAAATACCTAAAGAGGCAATACTGTCCCATACCATTAATGTGTGACTCATTTCTACTCTGGACTTCAGGAAGAACAAGAAAAAAAAAAAGTGTTTCTTCATCCAATCACATTATTTCCCTGTTATATGCTGAAAACAATATTTCTTAAATACAGCAGCTTCTAGTAGGGTTTCAAAGTAACACTGCACAAAATAGACCCTTAAATACAATTAATATAAAAACATTTGACATTTGTAAGGGCGAATTCATGAAATATTAGCCATCAAAGTCTACATTAAGTCTAGATAACAGATTCTGGACCTTCATCAAGTTTGACATGGTAAAGCAATAGAGCATTTAAAATGATGATGAAATCACGTTTATCACATGTAATTTTATTTAAGTAATCTCATTACTGCACAGAAAACACCTATTTCTGAAATTACTTACTTCACTGAAATTTGCTGAAACATTATTGCCTCTTGTTAGGAATCATCTGATTTTTTCTCAGTATTTTCTTATTTAAAGTATATTTATTTCACTCTTGCATTCTAGTACAAAATAACATAAGAGCCTGGAAGCATTTGGTGCTTTTCAGCATGCTTTTCAAAAGGCAGGTCCATTTAAAATTGAATGCCACATAATTACTTGTATACAGTGACAATGCTCCGTTTCCATTTAATGTTGATTTCCAGAGCAAGAAGTAATAACATGAAACAAAAATGGAAAACCTGGCATACAACAAAGCTGAGTGGAAATAATTGACAAATACTCAACTGTGAATTTGGTTTAATGTGGAGAAAATTAAAAACATAGGGCTGTAGCCCCTAACTCTGGTCCTCTTAGGTACATGGAATGGAAGATACAAGGGTCAAAGTAGAAAATAAAACTACTCAGGCTAGTGACCCAGATCTACTCTATTAACAGGTAGAAGATCACATTGCTATCATAAGCACCTGAATTATTTACTCAATACATTTATTTGTCATATAAATGATACTATGTCAGTTAAGTACTCAGCAGTCCAGTATCTCATAATCTTGTTGTACTTACATGGAATAAGTATCCATTACCACTTGGAAGACTCATTTAGCCTGCTCAACTGATTGCTTAATGAGGTCTGGAAAGTAAAAGCCTTATCGGCAAAAAGTGAAGGCAGAAAGAAGCACGCATGAACTCTTTTGTTTCAAAGCAAAGAAAAGTATTTGTTCAGTCCTAATGTGAAAAGGAATTAGATCATGGAGAACATTCAGAAAGATAAAAATTAAATAAAAGATTAAATACATATATGGAGTATTTTCTAATAATGAAACCAACGCTCTTCTTCATTTGTTTAATATTGTACTATTAGAATTTTGTTGTGTTTTTATAAATCCCATTAGGCTTTCAAAATCTCTCCTAAAAGCTATTCATTCTCCCTCACTCACACCAAACAAGTTCTTTAGGAATTCCACACAGCAACAGTTCTAGTGCAGCTCCCTTGAGCAGCCTTGTTGACATGCTTATAGCGAGTTAGACCAGTCTGTGTTTCACGTCCCAAAACACAGAATGAGATATCATTACCGACATTCACCCAGATTTTCATTAACATACTAGTCTTCCTCAAGTGTTCAAAGGATACTGTCAGCAAATGCTGGCTACCTCCCCTTCACTCACTTCTCATTTGTACCTACATGCAGGACTTTCAAATCAAACCTCTTGCTGTTATTCATTCCTATACCACTGTCACGAACACAAGGTAAAACAAAATCTTTCACTTTACAGATGCAAATCGAATCAAGTAGACACCTGAAAGTGCCCTTGACATGATACAGACTGTTTCTTACCCCATATCTGTGGCAAACACGCTAAGTCTCAGTCTGAGTTACAACCATTTGCTATATAAAACTTTTCAGATTGAAGCATAGACCCTACATTGCAAAAAATTGTTTTCACAGACTGCAGAAACCTAGGTTTCTTTTAAGAATTCCATGAACTTATACTTGTCTGTCAACTGGAAACCAATATTTTAGGTAGAATGTTTTTAATGAGAGTCATTTCAATGCCTTAAATTAAATTCATGCTGAATTACATACTTATTTTGGTGCTTAACCCACCACATTTGTATTCTATTTAGATTTCAATTTTTTAAAAAAAATTACATCTTCATTGGTCCTGCAGCAAACAGAGCATTTAACCTTCTCCCATAAAATGTCATTAATTAAAGATCTGGTACACGGCAATTCCTACATTTTGGCACCACTGCAAGCTCCCTTTTAGTTCCTGCACATGCACAAGCAGAGCCTGAATAATTGACCAGTTATTCTGATGGGAGAAAAAAAGAATTACTTGTCACTCCAGCAACTGAAAGTGATTTGCCTATACTCGCTTTCTTCAGTGTGAGGCATTGGGCGTCTCCCAGAGCTGACAAATTAATATTGAATTTTGAGCACTGTCATGATGAAGCATTCCCCAAAGAGGAAGTGTGGCAGAAAGCTGTTTCCTGTTTTCTGCAAACTATGTGGTCACATCATCTATAATGTGACTAACAGCAGCTTTGTCTACTGAGAAAGTACTTGGTTTTGCATATAAATATACTCAAACATAAGTAAAAAAAAAAACCAAAAATACTACCAAGAAACCCAGGAAGTGGTGTATAAAATCCGTAAGCTTTCTCTTCCTCTCCTTGTTCTTTGTTGTTCATATAGGTCTAGCCTGTGCTTGTGACACTTGTTATTCAAGGTTGGTTTTGTTTTGGTTTTTTTTTTCCCCCAGATAACTCATTCAACTCCCGTTGCAGTGACATTGTTCCTACTGTGACACCAGTTGAACATATTTGGTGTGACAGTTATATGAAGCCTCCACACTTCTGTTGCTATTTCATGAGAAAATCAGCTTCATTACAGACAGAATGCAGCGAGTTTCTTGGTTAATTGTTAATGAGGAATGCTAGGAGCAGCCCAAACCAGGAGAAGCTCTGAACTAGCAAAACTGAACTGCAGCCAGAGGTTGGTTAGGTATATAATCTTTTTGTAAAGCAAAGAGCTGAGTGGGAAGCCCACCTATTTCCAGGATCTCTGCTATGAGGACAGGCTGAGAGAGTTGGGGATGTTCAACCTGGAGAAATGAAGGGAGATCTTATAGCAGCCTTCCAGTACTTAAAGTGCTATAAGATAGATGGGTATGGACATTTCTTGTTAAAAAAAAAAAAAATTTGAGAAAATCAAACTCCTCCATTCCTTTGTTCAGCTGTCTGTAAAGGGTACTAGATTTCCAATTAAAAAAAAAAATAACAAACTCCAAAGTTCTTCAGTTCATCTCACTAAAACCAGATTAGCATAATCTTGGCTGTTGTGCATCACTAACACCTCATTAGCTTTAGTTCAAAAGAAGAATATATAAGCCCAGGAATTTATGTTAAATTACTGTATTCTACTAGTTCCAATACTTATTCTATTATATTTCCTACACTTAATTAGTAAATACAATATGCAGAAACTGCCAGCAAAAGGCATCAAATTCTGCAGTTGAACAACAGACGTAAAGCTAAACTGGGGGGGGGGGGGGGGGGGGGGAAGTGACTTATCAACGAATAAGATGACATACATCCTGCTTTATTGCTTTAGAGTGGGAAGTGAAGTGTGGACATAGCAAACCGTTTCTAGACTGCAGAAGAGCAAAGCGCAGGAAGTGCTCTGCTAAGTACTAAACCTCTTTGTGCCAGTTTAATCAGTGGTGCTGACAGACTGTCAACAGGAATGTGAACTGGGAAGAGAAGTAGTCAAAGCACAGCAATACAAACAGTATCTAGAACAGCAGGGTATATGCAAACTCGGAATGACACGCTTTGGAGAAGATGTATCAGTTTCAAAAAAACCTTTCCCATCTTCAGAATGAAGCATCTGGTACCTGCCATCCTGCAATAAGAGCATCCAGCTTGGCGCTGGAAGGCCAGTTCTGGAATTCTGCTGAACTGAACTTGGCAATTTAATCTCTCAGATAGGGCACTGGACTAATTTTTTTTTTTAATCATGCCAATCACTTCTAATTTTCTTGTTGTTTCTGTGAAAAGATTATTAGCTTAAGATAACCCATCTGCCAGGGCAGTCACACTGTAAAAGCCCAAGGTTCAAGTAATGGGTTGGGAACAAGCAAAGACTGTTTCCACTGTCTCTATCAGGTGCGCAGCTGTTTAGTCACTGAGTAGTCTTGATCGGCTAATCTGAGATGATAACAATCGTATTATGTTAGCTTATTTGAAATATTAAAATATTTATACAGAGATAAGTGCAAGCATTGGACATACTTGAGTGATCACTTGCCTTTCAAAGCTACTAGTAAATTCAGAGAATTCTAGAAACAGAGCTGCTTCTTAGCAGCTTACTATTTTTTACATTACGCTGAGAAATGGAAAGATACTAGTCAGGAGATACACAAACAACTGACAGGAAAATCATTCCCAAACAAATATTACATGGAGAAATTAGTTTCAATCTCTAAAGCGGTTAATTAATATTCATATTATATACCCCTTGATTTTAAAATGTGTGTTTACAGTGCATTTTTCATACCTAAAAACCAGAAGCAATACCCAAAGACTTTTGAAACCGCTATAAAAAATATATAGTTCTAGTTATGGATATCACTGTGTTTATCCAGTAATTTGCCTTTAACTGCGGCTCTGTATGGAAATTAGATTCATGAATATTTGAAAGCCTAATTACTAATCAACCATGGGTTTACCACTGTAAATTTCCAAACTTACTGTGTATTATACACTAGAAGGCTTGCATGGTGAAGTTGTATTTTCTCCTCCCCTAGTCCTTTATAAGCATAAGCTTACTTCAGTGAACACTGAAAACACTGCTTACTGGAATGCAAACTTAGAATGTGAAAAGTAAGATCCAAGAAGTAGGTATTTGTCCACATAAGGCACATGACAGCTAGCCAGTAAAGTTTTCACTGATATGCAGCAGAACTATCTGCTAGAATCCTGATTCATAAGCAGCTTGCTGGCTGTATTTAGCAGCACAGGAATGTCTAGTTGATTTGCTCTCCTACAACAATAAATAAGATGTTGAGGTCTGTAGAAAGTGCTGTTAAAGATTTCAGGGAGCGTGACATAATTGATGTAAAGCCCGAGATTCTCAATTAACCAAAGGACTCATTATGGAACTTAAAGTAATGTCTCAGTTATTAAAAACTGGAAGTTGTTCACAATTGCATCATATCCCTTATTTAAACATTCATATGACTGAGATATTTTTAACTTCAGTCCATACAACCATAAACAAGTGACTGCAATTACATTAAGTGCTTCAGTGACTCATCTCATTTAAATGACTGGTCTCACAAGAACTACACAGAACAGGGGTAGGGTACTCCGAAAACTAGTTTTACTGAAACTGTTTTTTGTCATGAAGCAAGTCTATAGAATGAGACTTTTAAAATATAAGTGCTAGAAGAGGTACTCCAAAGCAAGCACAGTAAAAGCTCCTATACACTCCACTACCATGATTGCTTTTTTAGCCTCAGTGCTAGGGAGAGCCATGAGAACTCCGACTAATCAGTTCAGAGTCTAAGCAATATGATTTCATTGCTATTGGTAATATGCTGACTAATGTTTTCTTCAGTAAGACAAAGGTAACATTGGATACTGCTGTGCATTGAAATATTTATTCTTCCTCAGTCTGTTTGAGCACTTACAGCCAGTACTTGCTTAACCAGCTTCCAAAAAAAAGAAAAAAAAATAAAAATCTAAGAAATCCAGGAAAGCCATGATGCTCTGTCACGTATCTACACAGAAGATCAAGAAAGCCATAAGCTATTCCTCAAAAATAAACAGCTTAAATATGCACTCAGACTTACTCACATCTGCCTAGATGTCATTCAAACCAAATAAGAACACCTCACCATTAAACTGCACCCCTGAGATTAGAAAACTACCAATGCATTTCCATCTTTCTTTTGATAAACAGACTATTTCACAGTACTCTGAGAAGAAGGTGTCCCTGCCCATGCCAGAGGGAGTGGAATTTTATGATCCTTATGGTCCCTTCCAACCCAAACCATTCTATGATTCTGTGATAACCACAGCTTCCTTGAACTGCAATATTGTATTAGCAAGACTGTTTTGGGACAGAATTTGAACTTGCTAAGTTCACTCTTATGCTTTTTTACTTAGAAACTAACTCAGGATTTTAGCTCAGTATAGTACTATCAGTCCCTCAATAAGTGTTAAATAGATTTTTACCTTGGAATACTGTCTTGGGACACACATTTGTTTATTAGAGATAAAGGAAAAGAAATAGGTTTGTTAAAGCAGACATTTACTTCAGAGAAATCATTTCAAGAGTGACTTCAACTGGCTACCCATGACTAGTAAAATTATACTAAGAGTAAATCAGTAGATCACAAAGGATAAAAAAAGAAATCCGAGTTATACTAAGAAGAGTAATATATGAATTACAAGCTTTCAAGAAATTGTTTCACAGCTACACGACGTTCATTAAACAGAAGAGAAGAAAATAACTAACCAAAACACAATGCTGGCTGGGCATCAGTCAGCGGGTGGTGGGCAATTGCATTAAGCATCACTTGTTTTGTTTATACTTTTATTATTAGTATTATTACCATTTTTCTTTTCTATCCTATTGAACTATCTTCATCTCAACCCACAATTTTTACCTTTTTTTTTTTCCCCAGTTCCTACTGTGGAGGCAGCAAGACAAGAGCTGCATGACATCTAGCTGCCTACTGGGTTAAACCACAACAATGACCTAAAAACAACAGTTGATTTAAAATACCATGTAAAGATCCAAAAAGGTCCAAAACCAAACAAAACCTCTTATCACTATATAAACTGATTTCTCCAAAAGGAATTAAATCCAGAAAAGCTCTTCTGTTGTCATGAAATAGAAATCCTATATCTTGATACTTCCTATATAAGCGAGTCAAGACACTTCCTTTTCTATAGCTACACAGCCCAAATCAATAATACTGTTAAAACATCACTACTTGGGTCACTTTTATAGACACCTTCAGCCACAAAGAAGGACAGCACAAGCAAGACATGTATGCAGCTTAAAAAGATAAAGCATTCATCTAGAAACTAACACACATAAAATATAGCTTGGATCTAAGATGTTACTTCATGAAAAAGGGGTACACTCACCAGTCTAACAAAGAATCCTCCCTGGCCAAACAAACAAAACTCTAGAGATAAAAACTAGCTTTCAAGAGCTGCAGCAATACAGCCTTGCTACTACTCCATGACTACCTTTTCCCCAAGTCCCTAGTCTTTTCAGTTAGGACTTCATGTGTTTCCACTTTAGTATTTTCCCTTTTTAATCCTTAAACCACAAGCAAGCCTACCTCGGCCTGTAATTATGTGTTTTTCACCTCACATGGTTGTTTCACAGGCCTTCTCACAGCTGTCCCTCATAATTTAGCAATTTCCTCAGCAGCCCAAGCCAAGATGATGCAGCTGGGCCAGATCAGAGCAGTGAGCTGGATTCCTGAAAGGGATTGCTGAATGATGAAGGGGATTTACACTGCTCTCTTCCTCATCTTCCCTCTTGCAGGCACTTCTGAAACCACATGATAGGCAACATTAAGGAACCAAGGCTAGGTTACAACCAACCACTTTTAAATAAGGTAAATTTTAACCCAGATGGCTTTTGCAATCCACTTAACAACAGTCACATGCATGTTTGCTGTACACAGAAGGGAGTACTGGGAAAGTGTAGCAGGCAGAAACAAAATTCTTGTGACGGCAGTGCTCACTTTTTAAAATGAAACCACAGTTTGAATAAAACTTAAGGCAAATTCCAACAACTTTCCATTATCAGAACAGTAAGAACCATACATAGAAAAGGCAAAGTAAAAAAATAAAACAGGAACTTCGTATTGAAGACTTTAGAACTAAGTGAACTATTACCTGCACATAAGCAGTGCCCTGCCAGTGTATAATTCCAATGCCCTCAGGTTGCTAAAACAATTTCCTTACTAAGGGAATGGGAAGCTCAAAAGTCCTTGGAGGTTTTAAAGAGACAAACTCCCCCAAGAAATAAGTATGATTTAGATCACAGAGTGACTGATTCCAGCAGAGACAGTGGCTGTGGAGCTCTCTGTGGAGTTCTTGTTTCTTCGGGTGCAGCGAAACCACCCTCACTGAGGTCTGGAATGACCTTCCAGCCAAATTGGGAAACCCTGACCTTTCTTGTGCTATTAGACACCTTTAGCAGTTGACTACATAGCTACCTCATTGCCCTCTCTTAGCTTCTTCCTAATCCTCCTGATTCAAACACTGTTTTTGACACTCTCACTCCAGCTGTCTAGGCAGATTACAGAGCCCTTTCCTCTAGACTGGTCTTCTTGCTGTCTTCTTCCCGGAGAACTTCAGCTATAGATTTCCATACCATTTCTATTCTGAAATTGTAGATTTGTCAGAAAAATAAGTTTCAAGTAACATAGATAGTAATCATTCCTGTAAATTGAACCAATATTCTTCTACAAAAGAAACTTACAGTTCTTGTACCATCCTTATCACTGTAGCCTTGTCACCTCCCTATAATGCATTAAGCAAAGGAACATCTGTCTTGCTTTCGTCCTCATGTTTCTCCAGAGAGGTATGTACAGGAGAGTGTTTTGTTTTGGTAGCTTTAGATTCATACTCCCATCACTGGAGATTCAATAGACAGCACAATGCCAAAGGGTTCTGACCCAGAAATGGGGAATAATATACACTGCTTTGGTTGACAAGCTTAAGTTCCCCTCAGCCTATACACCTTGCTGTGCTTGCACAATTTCAATTGATCTTAAAACATATGGCTGTGAATTGTGGCAGCCTAAATGCAGACAGTATTCTTCCCTTCATCAGAATAAGGTAGGCAAAGAAAGATAAAAATCTTATCAATTGTTGCAGTATAAACTGTCACGTCTCATGAATCAGGGCACTTTTAGCAGAGAGTTAAAGTAGTGGGAATTTAGTATTATCTTACTGATAGTCGGGTAATCTCTCACTGCCATATTTGTTCCCTATTCCTTATGTCAGAGCTAGGGATCGTACAGATGGGTGAATTAGCTCAGTAGACTAATTTACAAAAAAAAATTCTTTAAATCTATTAACTTTGTATCATATAAGTTTGCTGAACAAATACACTTTTCATATGCATGAAGAGAGGAAAAGATATACCACTCACCACCTAGGAGTCACCTCCTCTTATACTAAACAAAATCTAATTTCTGTTCTTATCAACTGAAAAATCACATTCTTTTGAACTGAGCCGTAAACTCATCTTCAGCTACTTCTCCAATTAAAAACATACAATTGTGCATGTGCAGGATAACACCAGAGTTAAACTTGCTTCTCACTGGCTCCATGATTTTACCACAGTCCATCTTCACTCATTTATAGAGAGAACCAGAAAGACAAGCAAAGAATTTAGATTACATGTTCCAGCAATATTTAAGGGGTTAACAGACAGAAAAGGAAGAATAATACAGCACAAACAAAAAATGCAGAACAAGAAAAGATACTTTGTTTTCTGTTATCCTCATGCAATATTATCTTGGTACAACTGTACTAGAAGACCAGGAAGCATACTAGACTTCAGAGATAGATTTTCCCATCAGAAAAGCTATACACAGTTTATTTCTGTGGCAGTTATTAAAGACACTTTGAAGTTAAAGACAAATACTAAGTGAACCAAAACCTAACCTGTATAGGGAGTGCACCAAATACATTCCTGCTCAGAGTAATTCTTCTCATTCCTCTAAGCTGCAATACCTGCTTTTCAAGGTATTTTACTAAGTAAATCCTTTAAACACTATGACGAAATTACATAATAAAATAGTATTTGTTTACCCACTAAATAATTGCATCATATAACTAGCTTGCCTCCCTTTAAAGAACCTGCTTAAATAATCTCAGTATTACCTCATGTAAAAGGACACACTTAAAATGTGTCCCACCATTCTCCCCAACAACGGTCTATAGCGGAGTTTGCACAACTATGAAAAAATCCTTGATGCAAACCTGGTGAAGCTAATCCCTCTATCCAGTATATACACTACCAATAAACAAAATGTACTACAGCTAAGGACAAGAACAGTAAAAAAAACTCATCAATTCCTTTCTAACAAGGGAAACTATTACTAATATGCTGGGCAGGAAATTACTATGGGTGAAAATTCCAGCAGTTTCAACCCAATTCTTCCATAGAATAACTTTAACAAACACTCCTTGACATGATCTTTAGATTTAATCAGGCCTATTTTTTGTCCATGTGCCTGGAAGCTCTTCATTATGATCTACTAATGCCTTAAACATACATAGATTTCTGTCACAATGAACTTCAACTAATTCCGACCAGAAATCTCCTTGTTGCAGTATGTGCTATGGTGAGATACATTTAAAACTGCTCCACTGATAATTATTACTTCCCTGTACTGCAGAATTCTCTACTAAGCTTTCGTATCACTGTCAGAAATTATAAACACTGTTTGCCCATGATACAGCTTTCTTTGTAGACAAAATAAACAAAGTAGGAAAGTTACCAAATAGAGCAGCCTGACCATTAAATACCCTGTTCTGTTCTGTTCTGACCATCCCCACGTGTGAGGGGCTTCCTAGAGAACAGCTGCAGCAGGGTATTCAGTTTTGGTGAAAAGCTGTAAAGATGTGGAAAAGCAAGGCAAATAGAAAGGTCTCTAATGCTGCACGTGGTCTAGGGAATCCATGTAGTGCATAAGAGGAGTTTACATTGAACTGTTTAGCTATGTCTGAGAACTAAATTGTGGTGTGAGATAGGAGCATAAAAAGACATTTTGTAAACAATTTGGAGAACATATCACAGCATGATAATCTATGTAACTCAGCTATTGGCCTGTAGAGAGATGTGCAGAACAGCCAAGAGAGCCCCCAGTAGCCTTAGAGGGGAAAAAAATGCCACAATCTGCAGAAAGACCTTTTCTGTTACCTTCTACAAAACTGCAGCACATGAGAGAACATACTCTCTGAACTACATTGTCAGATACAGGCACTACATAGGTGTTTGGTGTATAAACTACTAAAGATGAGAGAAAAAACGTAAACAGTAGCTTTTACTATGACCTTACTACATTTCACTAAGACAATATTACATTTTTTTCCTCTCTCTGCATCTATATATTGTTACTAACTACTATGTCGCAGTTTTTAAATGAGTGTTTTAATATTACTCATGTGCTAACTTACCATTTTTAACAGTATGGTACATCTTTTTCATTTAGAGTCAAATCTAAGCCTGGCCTGGAGTAAATTAAAATCACTAAAGATTTGTTCAGATTAAAATCATTATTCAGTATATTTCTGGATTTATGTAAGTCACTTTAATAAAGAAAATGCCTTGAAACAAGTAGACTGTACTTTTAATATAACATTCAATAACGACATACTTCATCCAGCTCTAGTGCTTTAGGATTTAAATTAGAGCTAGACATAATAAGTGAAATCAAACTATGGGTCTGCTGTGACTACAGAATTAACATCTCACTAACAAATGCAGCATGAAAACTTCTTTTTAAACAATAGGTGGGAAGCTGTCAGCTTCCTCTTCCTATAAATAAGTACAGGCAAAATAAGTTGACTTAAAATGGAAAAGTAGATTAGGCTGTAACCTAATCAGTGAACTGTTCTGCAGCCACCTCACCTGGTTAAAACAAAATGTAGCGGTAGCCATAGAAAATTAACCTTGCTGAAGCTGTAATCCTTAACCATTTATAGAAATAGCCAGAAATATATGTGCTTTTAATTAACACTTGTGATATTGTTCATGATTGTAACATGAAAAGTCACTTTGTTTTAATGGTTAATACAGGGTGTTTTTAACACACCTTCAAATCACCAACATAAATTTTGTACAAATGTAATAACTTCTGGAGACTTAATTTACAGAAACACTGTAGAATGTACGATTGACTCACAGAGGCCAGGAAACTATCACTTTAGATTAAAATAAAACTTTATCAAAGAAGTATTTCTTGGACTTATCTTATCACTGAGTGGATTTTCTCTGGATCTAGGTTTGCAAACAAATTATATCTATTCAGCAATTAAAGAGAGTGCTTTTTAGAGAGTAAGGTTATTCTGTCAATAGGGAATATCTATTCATATGCAAATAATGCTTTTCATTGACTTTCACTGTCTAATAGTTAATACTTCTGATCCTATTTTTCTACCGATTAAGATAAGCTGTATACACTGTGATATTATTTGCCACACTCTCATGCACTGTAAAAACTTTAGAGTGATTTCCTTCTGAAGATAAAGTTTTGGATTTTAAAAATTCTAAATGTAAACAGATTCTAATGAAAAGTGCAAAAACAGGAGAAAAGGGTAGGAGAGAAAAATCTGACCGTGATGATGATACTGATCAGGAAAAGAAACAAGACAATTTGAAGAAAGTTTATAGCTCGGGAGGAGTAACGGAAGGATTGTGGTATGTTTCCTGTGGTAGAGTGGTTGTGCTAATGATATAGAATTTTTGGATGGAAAGCTGGAGAATGTACTAGTGGGTGACTTAGCAGCATGTTTCCTGTTTGTGGTTAAGTTAAATACTGTATGTTGCTCCATTCCCATCCCCCAACACACAGCCCAGTTAGGAAAAAGATTTCAACCTTGCTAACTTTCTTCTTCACCGCCAGAAACCTGAGAAGTAGAACATTTCTCAAGGACTGAAATCTGAATAACTGGTTCGGTGAGCAGTTGACTTCAGCTGTTTTAGATCTGCTGCTACTAAGAAGACGATGCCTTCTCTGACAAATGGAGATTCTGTCACTGAATTTATAAAATCTCATGTACTCAGAACCCTTTCTTTTCATTGGAGTATGTCTCTTCAGGAACCTTGCATGATTATATTTTTTTATATGTTCAGAGGGAGGATGTTAGCAGAGTAAGTTCTTATATTGCTGGTTCAGACAGTCATCTTCAAAGGCCTATTTCGTTCAAATTCAGATATAAAATCATGTGTGTTTTAGGGAGGCTCAAAATATCTCATGCCTATCTATGATAATTTTGCTGTAAGACCTGGCATAACTTTTTTACAGATGCACATTTGCAGTTTTCAGTCACTGTTAGCTGTCGTGGTTACGTGACTAAGATTAATCGCAAATCCATAGGGAGAGATGCACACAGCAGTGGCCTTTTGTGCTTATATGTTCTTAATGTTATGAACCATTTTTTTGTAAAATGCATAGTTTTAAAATACATTTTCGTCATAGATTAGGCCAAGTTAAGCAGTTTGTACAACTACTAGTTTCCACCCTCAGGCCATTGTAGGACGTTCTCGGAGCCGTGCCAAAACACTGCATCACAAACTTAATTCCAAAATGATCTGAGGTTTGCCTCGTCGCCTTGAGCAGAGCTGTGGTTTTTGGTTTTGTTTTGTTTTGGTGTGGAGGAATTTTTTCATTTAGATTTTCCTAATTGGGATAGTTGCATTATTTCACCTCACTCCTTTTGCTTAGATCCACCTGCAGATTTTATATGCTTATAGTTCTTCTGATGTCCAGAAATGTTTGTTTTTTCTGACGTCTTGATACAGGACAGATTTCTCTGACAAGATAACGAGACGTACAGACCAGCTGCAGCAAAACTTAGTGACTAGCTCCCACAGCAAGACTTCTGACTGACGTGAGGCGATAACACCATTAAAATTAGTTCTTGGAAAGAGGCACAAGGCTCGTGGGAAATCTATTCTGTCCCAGCTCCTGCCTGGCTGTACATCCCTGACAGAGATCGCGGATTAAGGGCTGATGAAGGGACACCCGCTTTCTAAAAACGTCCGGAGAGGAGCCTAGGCGAGGAGCCGCCCCCCCCCCCACCTCCGTGACTCCCGCCCCCCCCACCTCCCTGACTCCCGCCCCCCCCACCTCCCTGACTCCCGCCCCCCCCACCTCCCTGACTCCCGCCCCCCCCACCTCCCTGACTCCCGCCCCCCCCCCACCTCCCTGACTCCCGCCCCCCCCACCTCCCTGACTCCCGCCCCGCCCCGCGCCCTGGTGACGCGCACGCTCCCCACGCATGCGTCACAATCGCGGCGCGCACGCGCATATCCGCTGGGCGCCGGCGGGACGGGAGGCGGCGCAGGGTTGCGGGGGCGTGGGAGCCGATGGGGCTCTGAGCACCCTCCCCGGCGCTCCCGGGACCGGGCGGACGGCTCGGCGGGCAGCATGGACGGGCAGGCGGGCGGCGGCGGCGGCGAGGAGCCGCCGGGCTCCGGCAGGGCGAAGCGCAGCGGGCGCGCCGCGGACGAGGAGAGCCGCAACAAGCCCAAACTGGTGAGGGGGGGAGGGCGGGGGCGGCGAGTCCCGAGGGGGAGTGGGGGAGCCCCGGCCCCGGCCCCGGCCCCGGCCCCGGCCCCGGCCCCGCGGGTGTGGGCTCCTGCGGCGTTGGAGCACCCAGAATGTGTTACGGGGTTATGATGCAAGCGGTCTGCTTCCTGAGTGTGGGATGAGAAGTAGTCGCTGGTAGAAAAAACAGTGATACGCTTTTTGTTTGAGCTCAGGTTTCATCGAAGTGGGTTGTATTGACTTAAAATTTCTTCATCGGTTGAGGGGCGAGGCCCTGGCCCAGGCTGCCCCGGCCCTGAAGGTGTCCGGGGGCAGGTTGGACGGGCCTCGGCAGCCTGGTCTGGTGGGAGGTGCCCCTGCCCAGGGCAGGGGGGTTGGAACCGGGTGATCCTCACGGTCCCTTCCACCCCAAACAATTCTATGGTTCTATTTTTTTGAAAGCCCGTTGTTTGGCGATGCTAATATTTTGTGTTCACTGTGATCTGTGCTGGAAACATGTGTTTTCTACTTTAATCACCTCCCTTTGCAGCCTTTCCCTGTCTCAAATGCAAGGACAGCTAGAGCCAGCTCCAGATTAGTAAGAGTTTTGACTATTGTGAAGTTCATAATAACATTAAAATTAGTCCTGGGGAAGTAATGGAATGTCTGGGAGGTTTCTGGGAAAACTTATACGCATGCACGTAAATGGGAAATATATTCTGTGCCCGGCTCTTGTCTTGTTGTACATGATTGATGGAGATAACTCCCTCATGTTTCCCAGGCCTGGTAAAGGATGCTTGTTTTCTAAAACCCCCAAAAGAGTCTCAGAGAGTTTATTTGCTGGCATTTTTGGTATCAAGAGAGTTTCTGAGTTCAACGTGAGACCAGTTTAAACTTTTGGAAGTTGCTCCTAGTCTTTTGGACAGACCTGACAAGCTTTCAAGCACCCACCTCTCTTTAGGAATGTGAAGTTTTGTTCATTATGCCCATACTTTTTCAGTTACAAGAAGATATTTCTGCTTACAAACACAATAATTTGAAACATAGGCACATTTCAGTGCTAACAGCAGTGGGTTGTATCTTGCTTTATAAATGCACGAGCAGCAAAACCAGCTAAATGTGCCAGTGTTTACGTTTAATTGTTTACTTCTCTTACACTCATTTGTTTTAACTTTGAATCAGCTCATTTTAGCTCGGTTTTCTGGTGGATTTTCAAGAACAGTAGTGTAGCAGGCACCTAAAGCTTACCTGACTTTTCTTAATGAATATTGCAAACTTAGTTTAATCTACGCAATATGTTCTTTTCACAGGCAGTGGTAAAACTAAGTCAATATGTTAGTGCTCCCACTCTGTGCTCCTTTCATTGAGTGCATTGCCCAAGCTAAGAAAGGTGTACTTCTTGGGATGATCACCCTGAGAACTGTTGTGACTTTTCATTTTGTCACTGAAAACTAGGTTAGAATGCATGTGGGCAAGATGCTAATTAAGCATAAGGTACAAGGCATTTAAAAGTTACTGAAATTGACAGTCTTTCAAAAGAATGACAGAATAAGGCATGACTTGAAGTGTGGTTGTGTTGAAATTGACCGTGTGTATCTTACCATAAGGTAACAAAACATGATGTGTCTTATTTTGGTTTATGGTGTTAGTGGAAACAAACTCATACTTCCTCACATGGATAAATATAAACAAGCTTCATTATACAAACAAGAGGTTTGTTTATAATGCTTTTACAATTTCCTAGCTAAAGTAGCTAGGAAGGCTGTTCGAAGAACCCTGCAGGAAAGTGATTTTTAAATCACACATCGAAGTGCTTCTATTGGAAGCTGAGGATGGAAGTTTGAATGTTACGCTGGCAGAAGAGAATACCTTATTCTGGAAGAAATACATTGTTTAAACATCAAAGTGAAGTAAGCTCACAATTAGTTTGAACAGAACAAACATTTCCATTGCATGTCCTTTTCAGTTATTCCAGAATCACTGGAGTAGACTTTTATTGTCACATTTAGTGGAAAAAGTATATTATGTTAATATTGGACTTCATATGCAGTCATATGTTTATTGAGGAGATGATTACAGTCCACCAGCGGTGTGGGTCAATGTAGTGGTATGTTGCTTGAACGAGATGTCTTCTGAGAGATAGTTTTGCCCTGCAATAAAGTGACTGGCCTATCATTGTGTAATTGAGTGAATGGGTTGAGTGGGAAAGTAGATTCTTTTCCATTCTGGACATGATGTACAGAAATGGTGTATGAAACCGATGTGAAGAGGGATTTACCTCTGAAGGAGAAAAAGGATGGGATTTAGGTGCTTTAAGTGGAGGTGATGTGAGTGGACAGCCAGACTTATCGATTACTGCTATGAATTTACAGGGAAGAACAAGAATGTAATCAGGGAAAGGCTTAATTGATTATGTAGAAGAATAATGTTATTACATTTTGCTGGCTTCAGTTTTGAATGGGCAATTGGTTCTGTTTAGGCTAAGGTACCCAGAGAGCAACCTTACTTGGACCTCATCCCTGTGGTCTTCACTGAGCAAATAAGATGAAGGTATATTTGGGACTTATGTAAGAGAAGCCACACCATTCCTACAAGTCAGTGAGTTTACAGAAAGCTGCTCAGAGTTTGGCATGGAAATTTTCTTGGTTCAGCTTCACAACTTATAATTCATCAGGTTTTGGTAGAGTGATGGGGATGAATCAACCTGTGCTCTGTTGCATGTAATTCAAGGAACTCCACGGTATGCTAAGAAGAGCATGTCTTTTCCAGAACTGGATTTCACACATCAAGTGTAGTGCTGAACCAAGGCTTGGTGGGAGAGGGTGTGCAACTACGTGTGGCAGAAGATTTATTTTTAGTTTCTGGTGAAGCAGCTGAAATTAGGTAACTAATTGGGAAGAAAGCTAGGGGAGTGATTTTGTATGATAGACTAAAAGTGACTCTATATGGCAGGGAGCTGGGGAAGCTGAAGTCATTTTTTTGTGGGAGGAGACAGTCAAGAAGAAGGTGGAGAATTTTTGTTTCCCCATCCCCTCTATGTGAAAGTAAAAGGTGGGCCATGGTGTGTGACCTGCAGAAGCATAGTGCTTTGATGTTTTTTGTTTTGATATTGGTGGGTTTTTTTGGTTATTTTTGGTTTTTTTTAATTTTATTTTTAAGGACTGAAGCTTAATTGATGGCATTAATTCACAATTGATGGGAAATAAGACTAGGCTATGGAGAGAGGATCTGTGGTACAATCTGTCTTATGAGTACCTTCACACATTGCAGCTGCTCAAAGAGCTCTGATTTCATCTTTCTCATTTTTTGCTGGCACAAGGACTGGAGGTGGGAATGAGTGCCTGGTGGTTTTGTCATTATTTTTGTTTACAATGAAAAGGGCAGGAAAAATTTAAATTGTTTTGGCAAACAATCATCTGATCTCGTGCCAGCCCTGAGAATAGGCTGGCATGAGATGGCAACGAGCAGTTACGTTCTTTACTCCGTTTGGCAATGTGCTTGTTTTGCTTGTTTAAAAGTATGCTTGTTATACTAGGGGAAACAGACTAAATTAAGGTTGTCAGGGAGATTGCTGGGATTCCTGTGTTTGTTAATCCTTAACTTAGATGTCATTTTCTCTGCTTAACACTTAAGTATCCCATGGAAAGTCTATAATTCTGTTGGGTACCTACGAAATCAGTAAAGTGTGTGAAAGTGTCAGGTCTGATTTGGCATGGCTATCAGAGCTCAGCTGAAGCCAGGGTCTTACCAAGTCGTTTGTCTTTTTAGCGGAGGAGTGGAAGTCAGGCTTCTTATGGAAGCTCATGGCAGAAGAGTGGGAGACAGAGGTCATGAAGGGAGCAGAAGAGGAGACTGACTGTAATGAAAAAAATAATTTGAAGGATGATTTCATGTCTGTTGACCAGAAACAATGGAATCCTTGTCCTTGGAGGTTTCAAGACCTGGAAACCTGGACAAAGCCTTCAGCAGCTTGATTTGAATTTGGTGTGGAACTTGCTTTTTGGGCAGGAATTATTGCTAAACTGAGAAAGGAATGAGATCCTTTCAAATGTCTGTGATTTTGTGAATCAGTGATTGAAAAGAGGTGTTATAATAGGATTTGTAGTGCTTCCTGACTGCTGGAATATTGGCTAACTGGAAGTTAATACGGCCAATGCTTTTTAAATGAAATTAATAATATATCATGCTTGTTTAGTATTGGTATGGTAGAAATATTTTTGTGCATGCAGTAACTAGTGCTACGCAAATAGTATGCTCCATTACCCCCCCATTCACTTCTGGTTTGTCTGGTAGTTGTTCTGCAGCAGATACTGCACTCGGCTATAAACAAAAGTTTTGAATGAGGCTGTCTTCTTAGTGTGATGCTGTCTTGAAAAATAGATTGGGAGAAAGATCTTGTATAACATGAAAACCAAATTGTGAGGGGTAAGAGAGCTTATTTAATTGGAAAGCAAGTGGATTTGGTGATTCATCCAACAAAAAGCGACTCATACTTTGTTTTAAAAGCAGGAATTGTTTATGCTTAATACTGAAGTCTTTTAAACCTCGTCAGCTTTGAGATTTATCAAAAGCTGTGAACTCAACATTCTGATTAATGTGCCATAAACTAGTATCAAATGTGGGAACAAAAGCTTGTATCAGTTAGCTTAAAACCAGAAGTAAACTTGAGTGTGGTTGGGAGGGTAGGTTTCACAGCTGTGTTGCTCCACCCATGTCAGTGCAGGAGCTACCAAGTGCTTTAAATCATGCTTCGGTGCTATCAGTTGCTGTCAGACAGATTGTGTGCTAAAGGACCTGCACCACACCATCACCTTTGCCTCCTGAGGTTGCTTGGTGTCATTCTCTTGTGGAGGGATAATCTGCTCTGTACATGTGACTTGCTTAGATGTTTGTATAGGGCGTACATGAACTATGAGTCAGGTTGAGCAGAGATTTTTGGCAAACGAGTAAAATGTATTACATTTGAGATCATAGTGTCTTTGAGTAAAACCAGTGCATGCCTGCAGAGGATTCTGGCATCAAGTGTATGCTTGAGGAAGAAGTGAACCGAAGGGCTTGTGTTTTAGAAGAATCTTTGTCTTAATAGGTCAAAGTCAAGACATTCCAGCAAGTGAAGTTAGTTAGGGCACAACTATTATTGAAGAGTAAAAATGTCTTGGTAAAGTTTGCTTCTGCTGCTGAACAGTATACTGGTAAGGCAGTACTGATGTGGTAGAGTAGGTTGTGCTTGGTTGCTGATGTTTAAGTAAATGCTTTAGCTTTTAATGTGAATTGATACTGATACTGTTTAAATGAGGTGATAGATACAGTGATAAGCCAGTCTGCTTGTGGTAGTTAAACTTCCTGCTTGTGAGACACTGCTCTAGAGCTGTTCTGTACAATACAGGAAGCTTTGCAAACAAAACTTCCACCTAGGCAACAAGAAAGACAATTACAGTGAGAACTGACAGCGTGTATATGGAATAAAGTGATATTTTCAGCACTGTGGTGCTGATTATCGAAGTTATTTAGGAGGGACTTGTGGTTTTTGAATTACAGCTAGCCTGTAAAGCATGTGAATGATACTGTGATTGCTGATGATCCAGTAGAAGGAACAGATAGGCATAAAAACATTGGATGGGTTACAGGATGACTTATTGTTTTATGCATCAATTGCAGGTTTTTGTAGAGGTAAACATAATGGCTAATAACTTTCCTCCATTTCTTTTCATCCCTGCCCAAATTTAGAGGCTAAGTAGAACAAGAGATGGCAATTGGTGCTGAAGCAACAGACAATATCAGTTGCTTGTTCATCAGTTTACTTGTTCAACTTTAAAACAACAAGAAGTTAGGAAACTATTAAAATGGATGTTTTTACACAGTTCCTTATGACTTGAGTACCCTAGTCGTTCTTTACATTTGGTATAATTTTTAAATGTCTAGTAACTTTATTTTGGAGGAAAAACTTTTTTTTGTTATTAAGGGTTATTGTGATAGAACAGATAATTTTTAGAGAAGAGTAGCAGTGGAAACACTTTCTTTGGTTTTTGTGTAACAAAGTGTGAAGTTGCAAGTTGACAGAACTAACTTGTATTAAACTTGCATGTTATTTTTGTAGCAAACTGATCTTTTACTTAATATCTTGTAGCTTTGTCTTACAGCATTGATAGAATGAGCACCTCTAGGTTTCCCTTTGCCAAGTGTCAATAAGTGGAATCTTGCTTGACATAAGTAGTACTAGCTCTATCAGCAAAACATATATATTCTTCTTGTTAAATATTAATTTAAATATATGGGAGAAAGGAGTGACGATTAAAAATCTGCATTTTTGAGGCAGCAGTATGGGCTTAAACAGGCTCCATACACACCTTTGGTGCTCTATTGACTTAAGTTCTTGTGCAGCAGCAGGACAAAGAAGAACATACAACTTAAAACAGTTAAAACCCCTCCTTTGTTATTGGTTCTTTGGTTATTTGCTGGAACTAATAAGACTAGTGTTATGGCATGCTAGAAGTCCTCCTTTACTATTGGTTCATCTGAAGTTCATCTGCTGGAATTATTAAATTTCTGCTATCTTCTCATGATAGCTGTTTAGTTGGATGTGGTGTGAAAGCAGCACGTTATGCACGTGGGCAGATCCAAAAATGATTGCTATGGCAATTATTGTAACCTACATTATGATATAAACAATAAACTCAGCTGATTTGTAGAAATTGAAGTACATTGGAAGTTTAGTTCAGGAACAAGCCCACACATGGGAAATGTTGCAATGTTTCTTCAGATACTGAAGGTCTTCAGTCCACCTGGGTGGGGTAATATTTGATCTTTAATGTAGTGTGTACTGCAATATCACCACACCTTCTCTGTTATGTAAAACAAAAATGTTCTTAAGTGTTTCTAATAGATTTGAGCTTGTCCTGTATAAAGAAGAAACTGTGATTTTTTAATTAATTTCAGACTGTGTTGGGGGAGAATGGGAAACAAGGAAGTTCAAGGTGATGAATCTAACAGGTGGCTTTCTTTAAGGTTCCCTTCTTGTTCCTTTTAGTGATCCTCAGAGTAAATAATTGGAGACAAGGTGGTGTTGGAGAAAGTATTAAGCGTGCTGAATATGTGATGCATGTTTGCTGCTCACAAGTGTTCTTTGCATAGTGTTATCAGATACAGAGGACATCAAAGATGGGAAAAATGTTTTTATTAGTTTACACTTCTATGTGAGAATAAATATAAGAGAATCTACTTGAGCAGTGTGAAACCTTCAGAGCAGCGCTACCTCATAGTTTAGAATAAATTTCTAAATAAAAAGCTTAAGTTTGGGACACCTGGGGAATAGTACTGTAGGATCCCAACGCTTGGAGCTACGGGACTGTGGCAGTGCAGTACAAGTAGCAACTTCAGTTTAACCCAATGTGCTTTTACTATTGAGTTCCATTATGGTCTGTGCCTGCAGGAATTAGTCAATCTAGAATTTCTGTTCCTCAAGGAAATGCTCAAGTTCCTTGAGGTGGCAGTAACATTGCTCATTTTCCCAAGTTTTAGTATCACACCATTTATTATCAGTGGAAAGTAAAGTAACATTACTATCAGCATTTATTACGTAGGGATCAAATACTAGTCTGATCAAATACTTGCTCTTTGTTAGGAAGTTTGTGTCTTGGAAGACAGACAAGATTATTCTAAGAAGTTGTTGACATGATCCCTGTGACCATATGTTCCAAGACTGCTGGGTACAGACAAAATGAATAATGTTCACAAGTAATTCCTGCTTCTTTGGCTGGCTGCATCCTTTCCACTGCCAGTCCCTTTGTGGGCTGTGTTTCACTTGGTTGGATTTTGTGAGGGCTTTCTTACTATTTAAAAACCACAAAGCAAATACTTATCCTCCCATCCTCCAAGTAAAATACTTCACTTTCAAGGAGCTGCCCAATATCCAATGAAGCTCTTCACAGTATAGACTTTCTGTCAGCATTTTCAACTTACTATAGATGTTCTACTCTACCTTAAACTGTATCAGTTCTCTTCCAGCAGATTAATTTGACTAGTTTTATCCTCTCCTCAAATGGTAGCAGAGGAAAATTCAAATGGACTGCAACACTAATTTCAGTGTTTACTGTACCCACAAGAGCAAGAAGTGTTCTACGAAACTGACAGCATGCTCTGTTAGGAATCTTCTCAAAACTGTCTCTGTGTGTAGCAGGAAGAAAAGTATTTAGAAATTGAGCCTGTCATTTGTACAGGGATATTAGCCTGTACTTGTGTGCACTGTGAAATAGTAAGCAAGTAAGCAGAAATGAAAAAAAAAATGTGTAAAGGTACTGAAGACATTTCTCAAATCAGTTTCTCAAAGCAATTTCTGCTTTGTTTTTCAGAATGTCTTCAAAATAACTCTTCTTGCTGTTGAGTTAACTGGTCATCACTCATTTTGAAAGAAAAACCTGAGTTTCAACAAGAGATTAATCCCTGGTTCAAAGCATGTAATTGTACTTAGAAGGGCTGCATGTCAATTAATGAGTAGAAACCGACTAAGATTGCACTTCAGTAAGAGTGAAGATGAACCTTGTCACAATAAAGAAAGTTCTCCTAGGAAATATCACTTTCTGGTTTTATTCCAAACCAAGTGATGTTTGCTGTAGGTGTGGTGAACATTGTATGCTGATACTGACAAGCAGTGCTGCCCAATACCAGCACAATAGCAACCACTTGCTGCTGGCTGTCCTGGTGCCACCCTTGCCCTTGTGTCTCATAATCTGCAATTTTGTTGGCTTACACTCCTGTGGAACTGCAGCTTTTGGAAGAAGCTTTTAATTTTGCTCTGATTTTTAAAGTTGACTTATCATTGAACACTAATAAGCGATTGTCTGAAACAAACTTGTCAGAACACTAAGAGCAGTTTGAGCCACAAATAAAACCTGTGTTGATTTGGCTTCCTCAAATCCCTCACATTCAGTTATATTCAGTTCTGTGTGATTCTGTGATAAAGCTGTTGAAATGATGGCTGTCTGTTTGTTTACTGTTATTTCTTTCAACTTCTGTATTAATTTGCATTTTGGTAAAGGGTTCTTTGAAGTTATCTGGAAAAACACGGGTTTTGAGCAGTCCAGTTGCTTTTGTAGCATGATAGTGCCACTTCTGACAGAAATGAGGAACCCTCTTCAGTTTCTCACAGCTGCTGTTTTTATTCGAACAAGACTGCTGCATGTCCCTGTTCTGCTTGCAGAGAGACTCAGTGTGGGGGTACCCTTCCTTGCCATCCCTTAAGGATCAGACAATGGCATTTGTGTCCAATATGTTTAAGGTGCCTCTGGTTTTCCTCTCCTTCCCTCTTGGGAGCAGTGCTAAGGCACTCGGTCTTTAAGTGTGGTGATTAACGAACGAATTGGTGCCCTCTGCTGTTAATAATTACCAGTCACCTCTGGCTTTACTTAGCATGAGGGGTTGTCCAACTTCTTTTCCTATTATTACTCATTTCTAGATGATTTGTCTCCTGTGGAAACAACAAGAGTAATTGGAGAAAACCAGGCGCCTTCCTGATTGGAAACGTGGCTGCTGTCTTCCAGTTGAAGCACTGACTTCTTGAGCTGCCTTTGTGCTGTCAGTGTGAATAGCTTCCTAGCTTCATTTTGGCAGCCTGGTGTGAGGTGTTCTCATGCTTCTTGATCTCCCTTTGTAGTGCCCCAGGGAATGAATGTTTACCTTCATGTTCAAGTTATAGAATAAGACATAGTTTAATAACTTAATAAGTATTTAAGTTATTTATGAAGTCAACAGCTGCAAGGCAAACAAAAATGTGGTGTCATACAGGCTAAATGAAAAAGGGCAAAGTCTTAGTGTTGCTAACTTCAGCTATCTTTTATATATGTGGATTACAACAACAGTTTTGGGTTATACTTGAAAATGTGGTGAATGCTTCTTGCAGTGCCAAAAAATTGCTAGAAAGGAAACATTTTGTGAATTACATTTTTACTAATTTTATTAGTAATGCCAGGTATACTTCGTCGTGGATTAAGATCTTGAGGGTCCTAAATGAGTGTATAGTTCTAGATTCTGCACATCAGCTAGTGCGTTTCTGGTATCTCTCCACAATTTCCTAGGTAACTTTCATGTTTAATTACAAAATTGAGTATGTTAACAGATGGTTAAATTTGTCTAATGGGAAAGTTACTCATTCTCCGTACTGAAGAACAGAGGTTGTAGGAGTAAATTCTGTTTTGTGCGTGCAAGACTTAAAATAAGGTTGTGCAAAACTTTCTTGTACTTTTGTACTTTGTAACCAGTTTTGGGTTTTGCCCTTAAACTCCCTTGGTTCAGGTACTCCTGTGGGAAGTTATTCCCATCCTGGTTCTCTGCAAATTTTTTTGCAGCCAGTTGAAACCCACTTGTCCTTGAGTTAAGTTTTACTATGTCTTGCTGATGTCGAAATCCAGATAAATTTAAAAAACAGTTATATCATCTTAGTTTAAAAACAAGTAAGTTAAGAGAAGGCCATGTTTCTGTTTCAGTTGGAGCTGTTAATGGATTTGGTAGCTAGTGTGGAGAAGCGGGTGTTGCAGCACACCATGGTTTGCCTGAGCAGTGTGCTGTGGCATGAAAATTGCTGTTAAGTTTAGAAGGTATGCAGCTTAGCACTGCTTCATTATACATGTGGTAGACTGTGAGTTGGTTTTGACTTTTTTTTTTGTGATGGTAGTGAGAGTCTTGCATTTTGATACTAGGAACTAGGAGAGAGATACGATATGCTGCTGTCTTAACATGTATATGTGTGTTATATATAAAGATATTATTTTGATATGCCTTATCTGCAAATGCTTTACCATAGAGACTTTTGCAAAACCTTTGCCTTTATGTTGCTCTTAAAATTGCAAGTTATTGTCCTTAACAAGCTTGGAGAGGTTTGATTTCACCTTGTGATGCTCAGGTTGTCTTAGAGAAGGCTGAAAGGATAATGCTAGACGACTGACTACAAAAACTACAGTATCTAAAACTTCCTCCTTGGGAGGTAAACTACATTTGATTTATGTTCTTAAGCCTGACTGGAAGTCTGATTTCTTTCTTAGTATAAGAGACTGTCAAAATGGTGTGTCGGTGAGAATCTGCAGGTACATAACTGCCTTGCCTCTGCCTCCAGCTATGTGCAATTTCTCTTCTACCTGTTAAATGTATTCCTTGTCTTTAGCAGCTACTGGCAGCAGTGTAGCTTATGCACCATAAGGAGTTCTGGGAAGTGAGCTTGAGATGTCTGAAAAGATGCTGTGTGGTATATTGCTTTATTATTCTGTGTTTTGCACAGAGGAGTTTGAGTGACAAATACAGTATAAATGTAGAGATGAAGTAGATTATCCTGTTCCAGGTTCTGGGAGAGATTGACAGTACTAAAATGATAAGGAGGAAAAAGAAGTATTTCTAGTTTGAGTGATTACTAAAAAGGATACAGAGTTTTGGAACTTGTTGCTTACATGGTTTTCTCTGTGTTGGAAGTCACAGTTAGGCCTTATTTCATTTGGACTTCTTGCTCAATAATCCAAATTAAAAATAAAAGATCTGTTTTACCAAGTAAGGACATCTTAGTTTTGATTTCAAGATTGCTTGCTCTTAACTCTGTACTAAGTTGAAATAACAAAAATAGAGGAGATGTAGATTTGGGATCTGTCAGTTAGGAAGATGAAAGTTTAGTGTCAACATTGGGAGTGGTAAGAGACTAAGGTTTTATCCTAGCTATCTGTACAGGGTCGGGCTAGGATGGAGTTTATTTTTTCATGGAAGCCCATATGGTGCTATGTTCTAGGTTTACGTTGTGTTGATAAAACACCAGTGTCTCAGCTTCTGCCAAACAGGGCTTACTCAGTGTCAAAGCCTTCTGTTTCTTACTGTTCCCACCTTCTCAAGAAGTAGGATGGGGTGATCTGGAGGTTGGGAGGGGACTCAAGCCAGGACAGCTGATCCAAACTGACCAAGGAGATGTTCTACAGCATGTGTCATGCAAGAAAACAAGGGGCAGTGAGGAGGAATTTTTTTCCAAAGTAGCAATTACTCGGAGACTGGTTAGATATTGGTCTGCTGGTGGTGAGGGATGGCTTTTGCATTGTTTGTTTCTTTATATATATATTTTTTCTTCAGTTGTTAAACTGTCTTTATCTCAACCTATAAGTTTACCTTGCTTTTGCACTTCTGCTCATCTCTGTGATTTTGCTGCAAGGGAATAAACAACTGGCTGGATGGGGACCACCTCACTGTCCTCTATACCTCTTGATGCTTATGTTCATTGTATTTCTAAAGTATGAGTGTGCCATTTCTCCTTCTCACTTTGATGCCTTCTCTACTGTTTGTGTAGTCCTATAAATTTCTTCATTTCAGAAATAGAATATTGAGAACTGTAGCAAGGAGATAGAAAATGGAATTAGAAGGAGCACAGTGTATTAATATATTCCACCAAGGGGAAGAGAAATGTGGTGTATGTTGATTGAACTTTCTCTGTCTTAATGGTACACAGTGGTATGGGGCATTGACTAGAAGCACCCTGATCATTTCAGGTGGTGAGAGCATAACCAAGGAATGTGAAACTTTTCTGCCTGAGCAAATAGGGTTGGTTTTTTTCATACCAGTGACTTGCAGGGTGGTGGTGTTATGAATCAACTGCCACACTTACTCATATACAGCTGTTTTTTTTTTTTGTCATATTTCCTCTCTGCTTCTTCTCCAAAGTGTTAGACCTTAATTACCTGTTTCTGACTGTTGTATATTAAACATTGTTCAGTTTACTCCATATTTTTCCTTGATATGGTTGTTAATACTCGTATGCACTGTAGATTGCTGTCTTTGTCAGCAGGATTTTACTGCTGTTAAGGAAAAAGTGAAACTGTATTAGGGAGGGAGGAAGAGATAGTAGTGGTTGCTTTGTGCATCATCTGTGAACTGGCTTTAACCAGTCCATCTATGGGTTCACAGAAGTTACTGTTAAGGAGAAATTGGCAGAAAGCTCAAGAAGCTACGGTACAGGGATTTCTCCTCAACTCAGAGTCTCAAACTCTGTCAGAACTGACAGTGTCACATAGTGATCTGCTGACACAGTTTGATTCTAGTAGTCCGTGTTTGGTTTGGAAAGCTTTTTAAGAGTCGGAGTACTAAAGCTATGCAGGCTTCAGGTCCTTGAGTTAAATAGTGAAAAGACAAGGTGAAATAGGATACAAGACTTTTTTTTTTTTAAGATTTTTTTTTTTTCCTGTGTGTGTATAAAATGCAGTAGATTCCATGCTGCAGTTTTGTTACAACACTTATTGAAATGTTGGGTGCTTTTTAATATTAGATTACATGAAATGTATATTGTCTTTGTTCTGAAACAGTAGGTAACACTGTCTTTTTTTCTTTGATTTGTGTGTGTGTTTTTTTTAATAGAATATTCAAATAAAAACTTTGGCAGATGATGTGGTAAGGTCTTTGTAACATCTTCTCTCGCAATGGTAACTCAGCACTGCATGCTATTTTACTCCAAATATTGTGGACAATATAACATGTGCTTATAAGGATATGAAGGATTAGATGTCAGAAAATTGAGTTAGTATTCCCGAAGATCTTTATTTGCAACTTCAGTTGAGGGCGAATAATTACTGATATATATTTGGAGAAGTTTTTTTAACTCTTAAGTGTTATTTCTTTTGACCTTCTTTTTAACAGTAAAGAATTTGCAGTGGTTCTTTAGGTTAGTTGCCAGATCATACAAGTGGAACAATTTTGTGTAATAAATGTGTACTATGTTTCAAACAAGAAGTTTGAATTCAAGTTCAGTAGCACTAACTTTATAAATCTGTATACTTTGAAACCTGTTACAAATATTTTTACAGAAACTTATATCACAATTGATTTCAGTAAAATTATGAGCTTTTATTTTCTGTATATAATAGTTGAGCCACACCGACCACTTAGTTAATAATCACTTATATGTCTGAAGTGAATAAATTCTACGTAGTAATCATGTAGAAGATTCATTTATGGCTTTAAAGGGATCACATCATTGCAATCTGATTTAAAAAAAAAAATTCTTTTAATAAGATCTGCTTGAAACAGATCACGGTATTGTAAAATTGATCTTAAATCCCTTTTTTTTTCATGACTGCTGGATGGGCATTTTGATGTAAGTGAATTGTAGAACTGCATTTTATGTAATTTTGGGGTTTGCCTCTTGGGCATGGTGTCCAGTCTTTGGCCTTTTCAATAGGCCGTGCTCTAATTTAAGCTTCAAAAAAATGTGATGTAAACTATTCTAATAAGGAAAAATGGCATTAAAGTTCTTGCCTTGTTAAAGACATCAACAGTATCCTTGTAGGTAATGTGTTTCTGTCCACAAATGTAAGACTTCTAAGGAAGAGGAAAACCCAAACCCAGCCTCCCCTCCCCTCAAAACCACAAACAAAACAAGAAGACCTACAAAGAAATTCAGAGGGGCATGCAGCTTATCTAGGGACACTTTCTGTTCAAAAGTTTAAGGTAGTCATGAAGGATCTCAAAAAACTACACAAAACAAACCAAGAAAAAGAAACAAACCAAGGAAAAGAAACAAAACAATAGTAAACAAAACAATAATAAACAAATCTTATTCCACAACACTGGGTCAAATTTCTCTGCTACTGATCGGATTAATTGAAAAAGAATCCAAATCTACAAATGAAATACTCCATTAAAATTTTCACACCTCACTGAGATTGTTCAATTATAGAAAATAGTAATTTTGATTTATGTATCCTCATGGACTTTGCAATAACTGCTATGATACTGGTAACCCTACATAAGCTGCTGTTAGGTGAAAGCGCATCTTCATAAGGCTGTTGAATGCCTGAAACAAATACGCAAGTATTTGTTGATGTAAATAATTAATTTAAAATAATTGCTGAAGACATAATGTTCTCAAAATAAACATATTTATATACAGTTAAAGACAGTATTATTAAGTAAAAACAAATGCTGACTATTCAGAACAGACTTACATGTTAACGATACAGTTTTAAATGGCCTTATGAGGAAGTTGCTCTTGTTGGTTGTTTTCAGTTTTAACAAATTAACTAAGTAACCATGCAGTAAAAAAAACATAAAGGTTGGGGGTTTGGCATAAGGCATAAACCAAGTCATCCTTAACTGGTGAAATGACACTGCAGTCTGTGTGGTATGCTTTTACTAATGTTTGTTATGCATATTTAACTGTGGATGGCTGCTTCGGTGTAAGTAATCCTTTACCTCGCTTTTTAAAATTATGCACTAATTTCAGGAGTTTGTACTCAAAAATACTGCAAGGAATTGTGAACTATACTTGGAGCGTTAATTCCTCTACAAACTTTATTTTACTTCAGCAGGATTTTTTTTTATAAGCCTGATGAACTTGTGAGTACCTCCTTCCCAACGCTGGCTTTTTCAGTTGTCCTCCAAAGACTTATAGCTCTTCAGATGATGGAACGCTTGGACATTACCTCTGTGGTACCATATTTATTCGCTACCAGGATAATTAGGGAGTAATGTGAGAAGATGAAGTCAAGATTTTGAAATGCTGAGAGTTTCACGTAGATGGTGTACTTTAGAAACTGCAACACAGTTATATTCTTTTTGCATGTGACTTGTCCTGAATTTACCTTAAATGTTGTTGTCTTTCTGTGACAAGTAACCTTTGAATGTTAGAGTATTTTTACTTACAGTTCAGTTTGAGTTTTAACTGTGCTGCCTGGATTAACTATAAGTGTGTGTATTACTGCCATGCAATTGGCTGCTTTCCTATATTTGTATTTTTACTTATTTTTATATGGATGTCTCTGCAGCGTGACAGAATAACGAGCTTCAGAAAATCAGCAGTGAAAAAAGAGAAACCTCTCATTCAGCATCCTATTGACTCTCAACCTTCTATAAGTGAAATCCCGCTTGCCCAGGCACTTGTGGATGAACGTTGCATGAACTTATCAGAAAAAGAAGTTATGGATCTCTTTGAAAAAATGATGGTGAGATGGTGTGCTACTTAATGTTACGAGATTTTAATTTGTGCTTATGTTGGCATTTGTTTTTTGCAGGTATTAACTTCTTGGGAGGGCATAGGCCTAGTAGACCTGTCTAAACGTGAACAGTTGAGTAACTTGTATAATGCTAGTATTATGTAGGTTTAAATTGCTTGGTCTATTTCTGAAGAGCAAAAAGGCAAATTTCACTGATGGTAACTACGCTTGATGCAGTTACAATTTTGGCTAAACCTTGAAATCAACTAACACTTGCAGTGGCAGAATAAAATGCAAAAATCAGGTAGCTCAGAATTAAAACTGAAATGCAGACAAGCTGGAAAAAGTCACTTCAGTTTGTTAGAAATGAGCCATTTGTTTAAGAAAAGTATTAAAATAACAAAGACTAATAGAAGCATGAAATAGCATCTTGATGTTGTGTGATCTCTTTCTTTACAGGAAGACATGAATCTAAATGAGGAACGTAAAGCTCCTTTGAGAGATAAAGACTTGACCACAAAACGGGAAATGGTTGTCCAGTACATTTCTGCAACTGCCAAATCCGTAAGTAGTCACCTTTCCAAGACAGATAAAAGTAGGAAGCTTAGATTCCTGTGCATTACGCTTTTTCAAGCTTGAAACTTCCATTATTTTTTGTCTGCAATTATCTCCTAAAAGTGGTAGGAAAAAAATGAATACATCTGTACTTAACTCATACACTTTTAAATGCTTGCAGCTGCCTCTGAAAGGTTAGTTTGCATCTCAGTTGTTGGACAGTGTAAAATCTTGATGCTTGCTTGTAAACTGTAAGAGACTTAAACCCAGTAATGTAGAGTAACTGGTGGAACCTGAGCCATATTTCTATGGAGTTCTCTTGCCAGTTTTTGGTACCAGAAGCTTTTGGAACAGATAGCAAGACTTTGTGGCTTCATTACTGACATAAGCGCTGGATGTGAAATTTCCAGTGTGAGAAACAGGGAGTTGAAATTTTGGAAGTTTTTAAAATTGAAAACCAGCCGATATTATAGTGTAATTTGAATATGTTGATTATTGTAGATGGCTTGAAGACAGTTGAATATTCTGGTAAGAAATATTCTGGTAGTAAATTAAATGATCCTTTTAGTGAAAAAATGGTCTTAAAACAAGTTTCAGATTACATTTTGAGTAGAAAAATAATATTCAGACCTTTCATTTGTGTTGATCGTTCCCTTAAGTTGATCAACTTAAGTTGATTGATTAACCCTTAGTTGAAGGATGCTTCAGGCGGAATTTCTCAGCTGTATTTGTTTTGGGGTGCCAGAAGTGTAAGAAAGCCACTGGATGCCCCAAAGTTTGCTGGAATGGAGAAATACAATTTCAAACATTGCAGAGCTGCATCTTATTTTCTGCAGTGAGATTATCAGTACTAGTAATTTATAAAATAACAGTAATGCTCTCTGTGTGTTAAATTGACTATTGCAAATATAGTTCTTATCACGTAAAAGCAGAATATGCTGCAAGTTCATGACTGATATGTATAGGGATATATGTTTTGATTTCCTTAGAAATAAGTGTTGTCCTGATTGGTGCTACTATTTTTTTGTGTGAAGAATTTGAAGCTAGTAGTAAATTCTTTGTGAATCCAAGGTGCAGTGGTAAACTTCAAGTAATAAAATTTGTTCTCAGCATAGTTCTTGAATAAAATTAGGCAATGTGTGTTCTTTTAGTTGGAATTTAGGATGAAGCTCATCTTTGTTTCACACCTAATTCATTGTATGCAATTAAAGGTTACTGGATATGAAGATGACATGTGGACTAATTGTTCGAATACTTAATGGCAGTACTGATAGCAGCTCTACAGAGCTGAGTCTGAGTGCTAAATAGAGATAGCGTTAAATAATAACCTGTTTCTTGGTGAAATGAAGTGACAAACAATCTTGTATTGACGTATGCCTTATGAAACTATAAGCATGAACTGCAAGCAGTACAGTTGACTTGCTTCTCTTTTAACCTTTAAAATCAACCCTGCAGAGTTAAATTAAAAAAAAAAAAATTAAAGCTGTGATGAGTAGTGATTATTAAATGCCAGTGCTTGGCATTAAACTTTATAAACTTAAGTGAGGAAAAACTTGCATTATAATGTGAAAATGGTGATTTACATTTCTGAGAGGAGTCATGTTCCTGCATGAATTCATCTTAAAGAAAATCCACAGCCTGCCCTGGAAGGAATCCAGTGCTTGAAGCCTCATCTAGCTAAACGTGCAAGTTGTTGGAGAATTATTCAAGCTTATGCAGTGAATATAATGAAATTTCTGGTTGTATACTTTGCCTAGACTGTTGTCGGGAAATATCGACTGTGTGTTGTAAGGTTTTTGTCTTCACTTGTGATCAATATTAAATCTTAATTTTTTGTTAGTATGCAAAAAATACCTCATTGAAGCACTAGAAACTTTCATAATGAAAGCACTTGCAGTTATTTCTCAAAAAATAGCTGGAAATAACTCTCTTAAATATAGTAATATTGAAATTTAGCTGCCTCAAGTACCGAAGTTTTCTAGCTGAGTAAGAAAAGCATGGCTACGATTGCATGTCTAACTGCTGGAAATTTTGATGGATGCATTGCTGCCACCATACATGCTGCAACATGAAAAACTTAATGGAACTAGGGATATGTTTGCCAAAACATTCAAACAATTGAAAAACAAAAATTCCAAAATGTCCTCGTACAGGAATGTGTGCTTTGCGCTTAGGTCAGCGCTGGTATGGCTGTTTTATATGTATGCAAATTGTTTTTCCTAATGGAAAAACAGCTTGTATCAAAGTTTGTGTGCTTCAGCAAGTCCTTGTTGCAATTGAATCGCAGCATTTGAATGGAATTTTTAAGGTTGTTTAGAAATATGCATGACCCGTCTATAGGGTGTTACGCTAATTTAGCTTTTAGTTTAGCATTTTAACTTTACTTAAAAAAAAATATAAAAAGTAGAGCTCAATTGTAAAATGTTGATTGGGATCTTACAGTAAAGCAAAACCTCATTTTGACTGTTAATTTTGTCTTCTATTTAGTTAGGGTATTGTTCTGTTTAGTTGAATTCAAGCCCTAACCAATTTTTACTGCATCACAAATTGTCAAACTTTCTTTTCTTCAGGCCATCTTCAGGCTTGTCTTCCATGAAAATGCTGATCGTATTCAAAATGATCTTTCTTAAAATTTTCTACGTTTTTCTTTGATCACAGATAAATATCCACCTGGCTTTACTTATTTTGTGCTGAAAATACTCAGGCCTTGTCTTCTGCTTAGACCTCACAAAACACACCTAACAGTTGATGTGACTTTTGTTCCAATTCATTTCATGTTTGTTTTAGTTAGGCTCTTGAGCTCTCTCCACTCATTTGAAAATACTACTCATTTGCTGATGCTGTCTTACCCAAATTATTTTAAAATTTGATGCTTCACTTTCTCTGCCTTGTGTGCCGTCTGCAGCATGTTGTCCATGCTTTTCTGAAACACCATACTGTCCTCAGAATTCTGACTGAGAAAGAAAACCTTGGTTTTCAATGGATGACAAAAAGCTTTCCTGTTCCTTGTATGATGGAGGAAGGATAGAAGCTAATAAGCTTTCATGTGTACTGATTATCTGTGCTTCTGATGGCTGTTCTTGCTCAAAGAGAAATGTTGTTGACCGTGGGTATTATACCTGGGAAATGGTGAAGGCTGAAGGCTCAGAATTATGTTTCAGAACAGAACTTGATGATGTCTCATGCCATGTTGAATGAGTTGAACATTAACGAGAGAAGAAGGTAGTAAATTTGGAAAAGAAATAGTCTGGTGATGGCAATCCATCTTGCGCTTCTAGAGGAAGCTTCGTCAGGAAGAGGTGATTGTGAAAGACTTGAAGGGACTTCTGTCTTCTGAAAGACTTCCTAAAAGAATAATGCAAGAGATAAGAGCAGAAGACGAAGCAGGTAGAGGCTGAACAGATACAATCACCTTAAGATCTGAAATCATACTGTGTTGGTCTCTGAATCAAATAAAAGTGGCTGTTTACTGAACTGCTGCTATCAAATTGAGGCAAATAGCCAACAAGGAAAGGCCTATGATACTTAGGCACAAGGTTCTAATCCTGATGTCCACAGGAACATGGTTGCTAGTGTAAAGTGATAGAACAAGGCAGAGATATGCTGCCTTTCTAGAGAGTTTCTTTCGTGTGAAGTCAGCTTCATGTTCGTGAATACGCAGAGATGCAGTTCCATGGTAAAAGGGCATGTCATTCTGTAAATCACTGTTTAATTACCCATGTAATTAAAAGCATCCATACTGAGCAGTTGAAGAAAAATGCCACGAGATTCTCTGAAATGCAAGTTAGATTTATAACTCTAGGCTGTGTTTTTGATTATGAAGACTTAAATTCAGTGATGACATCATCTAAATAGTTCAAAAGCTCCAGAGTAAATGAAGTTGTTCTATGTACCAGGAAGTCAGTATGCCATTAGTTTTTCTCTAGTTTTCTTAGTGTCAAACATAAAATATCTGACCTGAAAATTTTAACAAAAATGGCACAACTCTTAATCTTTCAAGATGTAATTGTCAAGTTAGGTATTCGGTTATTTTCTTGTAAATGTGTAAAATACTAGTGACTCAGCAGGGGAGCATAAGAATTGCAGATTATTTCTCCTACAGTAGAACTACTGTTTTCCTGTTGAGAAGGTGTAACTCCTAAACGGTTTAATAAAGTAATAAAAGAATGTAACTGCTACTAATGATTAAACACTGAAACGTTTGTGTGATGCTACATCCTACTAAGTACTTTGCTATGTTTATTTATGTATTATTATTATTATCTCTTTTACACAATAACCTCTCTTGGCTGACCACTGCATGCAGATAGTCGGAAGTAAAGTTCCGGTGAGTACGAACATGATAGTTTTGTTTTTTGTAATGAATACACTTCCATTTTTAGGGGTTAGGCTTGAATATTTTTGAACTTTTACTTTGGATTTAAAAGTTCAGTGGGCATAACTGAATCCTTGTTTTATCAAAACAGTTATGAACTACCTTACTCATGTTTATCTTGCCGGTATAAGATTGTTGATTGCCCTTGTGAGGGTTCTTAAGTTTTCAGGAATCTATTTCGAAATACTTCAAACTCACTGAGAACTCATCTGCTCATGGTGAGCAGCAATTCAATAAATAATTTAGGCTTCTCTTGCTTTTTATTGAAGGTAATCGCTTGAAGATATAAATTTACAGTATTTAGCTTACTTTGTTCTGTTTAGACATGGATGTGTTTGATGTCCTTATTGTTAGTATTCATAGTTTACTGTGACAAACTATTAATTCTCCAGTACAGTGCTTTAAAACTAGTTACAAATAATTCTTGCTTCTACTTGATTTTCTTATAAGAGTTAGCCTGAACAACTGCTTTGTGCAGAAATTATTCCATAAAGGAAATGGGTTTATGCAGCATGGGAAATGAAGGAATTCTGTATTATCTCTTTTCTTTCTGGTGCCTTTTAATTCAGAGTCTAATGGAAAGCAAAAATAGTTATGCATTAAAAGCATGTTTTTGCACAAATAACTTGTGGAATAGTAGAATACGAAACACTGCTCTTAGAGTATGGCTTCTGCATGTTGTTAAAGAATGCATGCATCTTTGTGTGCTGCTTCTCAGTGTATTTTTTTACAGGAGTCATCCTTTGGGAGTCATCCTTTGGGAATTGATTACATCTGTTGGCGTTTGTAGTTATTTCCTGAAGATATACATTTTTCCTGTGGTTAGGAAGGAGAAGAGTCTTGGACTGCTAATGCTAGCACTGTTGGGTTGTGACAATTGCAGAGAAGTTTGCCTTTTTACAGAGAGCTTAAACTTCTTCAAGTCTTACCTGGGATCTTAAGCACTGATGTGTGCTTGTTACTAGCTGCCTGCAAAGTAACCTTTCCTTGCTTGTCTTGGCAGTGATAATTATGCTGAAATGGCAGCTGCACACCTGTTTATCTGTAAGGCATTAATGTAGATGTAGGATTAGCTTGTTAGTTGTTTTTTCAATATGCTGAATTAATGTGTTTGGCTAATACTTGCAGATGAAGTGAATATGAATGGCGTAAGCTTCGAATTTCTGCTTTAGGAGCCGATAGCATTTCCTCATAGCTTGAACAAGGAGACTATTTTTCCAAGTCAAATGTGCAACAGCTAGAGCATATGTGCTTTAGAACCGAAAGATCTAAAGCATTTCTATTTCTTTCCTAGAAACAAACACCCCTCCCAGCCCCCTAAACAACTTGTCTTATCTGACTTTGTTATTATACTTGTAATTAAAAAATAGTGGTTTCTTCACTTGAGAAAAAACAGAATTTTATTGGTAGGGAGTATGCAAAAACTCTTCTGTTAGTCATTTAGGGAGGAAGTAGATTCTATTACTTCCTCTTCTTTAATAATTATGCTGGCATCAGTTACTTCTTTCTATCTAAAGACTGATTTTTTTTTTTTTTCCCCCCTGTATTACTGAATAGTATTGGATAGCAGCGACCATTTAGGATGTTGCAAGATTTCTAGTCAATGTACTGGCTACCAGCATTATCACTGAAATAAATGCTGTCTAATGGAAACAATATACTTAACTGCAGCTGAACTCAACTTTAGCTTGAGTTTAGTTCAACAAAGTTGGAATTGTCTGGTGCCTCAAAGTGGAATAGTTCATGCAGGTTTTTCTGATCTTGTATTTTAACTGTTACAGCCCATCCAATTGGTTCAGCTGTGCTCCACAGTTCTTTAGCACCAAGGGGACAGAATAGCTGGTTGTTCCCCATAGAGGGCAAAATGCTTTTGCTTTCTCGGTTTGTTAGATATTGGTTCCCCAGCTTATTTACAGGCCTTTGCTGTCACATCTGACATGTGTAAAGCTGCACATTTGCTAAGTCCCTTGTAATATTTACAAAGATCCTGAATAAGGAATTCCTCTGTCTAGCTAACGCATTAGAAATAACCTGGGGGTCAAGGTAGAATAGAACAAACTGAAATAAAAATATTTAAAATATTTAGTTATTGCCTTGTTTTCTATATATATAAAAAAAAGTTTGTGCAGTGAGAAAGCTGCTCATGTTTATTTCTCACTGTGCTCTGGACTGCAAGGTGTCTGTCCTGTCTCTGCTGTCCCTTAAACCCTGAAACATGTCCTACACACAGATTTGAATTGATTACATTTATCTCCTACTGGGGAAGCAAGCTAAGTTTTCTATTCTATGCTATTTTTTGTTAGACTTCTAGGAGTTCCTGTAAGCTTAGTTTTTCACTAAAACTTCATACCTTCTAACTTCTTCACAGAAGGATTTTAAATGTGTGGTCCAGGCTTCCATTTGAATTGTCATGAATCAATAATTGTGTCCTAATTGTAATACTGTGAAGGTAACTGGTCATAAGTAAATTTTAAGTTTCTGCATCTTATGCATTGATTTAATCTCTGAGAGTTCTGCTGTGGGACGTGACCCTCTGAGTCTTTGTACCTCACTTTTGCCTTCATCCTTATAAGATGCTCTCACATATAGCACAGCTTTCACTGAAATGTGCTTTAAGAAGTGTATAAACAGAAAACTGATTTGTGTGAAAGCATAGCATTGCTTAAAAATAGTATTTGAATCAAACGTTTGGAATCAGGAAATGAAATAGCACTTGGTTGTAGCACTCCAGTTAGCATGGCTTGAAGTAAGAGTCTATTGAGACCAATAAGTTGATTGCAGAAATAACAGGAAATAATCCTGTTGAGCTGTGAATTCTCGAGCATGAATTGGAGTACTTAAGTGGAAGGTTTTGCAAATGGATTTTTATGAGGAACTTCTGTTGATCATCTGTTTTGAAGAGTATGAAAAAAAGAAAGAAGCTATTGTTCCTTATTGTTATGCAGTTAAAGGTTCTTGCTCACATAGTGAAGGAGTATGTCTCTCCTGTAAGACTGTAAGGAGGCTTAGGGGGTCATGCTGCCAATTCTTCTAACTTTGAACCTACTTTAACTGCTTTTGAAGGAGTCAGAGGCCTTTTGAAAGCAACGGGCTATGCAGAGTAGAGAGGGCTCACTAATGTCCTAACCCATGGAAACAGAAGCACTCAAGAGCACACCTTGGTTTATATTTGAACAAAAACCTGGCAAAGACCTTAAATGCCTCATCTGAGTAGGTATAGCCTTTAGAGCCTGCAGCAGATTACAGTGGAAAAGCTAACCAAAAGAAATAATCTTTTTGGAAAAAAGAATACATCTTGCATCCAGAAGTGCTTTTTGGGTCAGGCTTAACATGTAATGGCATTTCATTGAAGTTTCTGTTATGTCATTACTCTATAGGTTTTGCAGCTTACAGCAGTGCTTCTGCATTCTTCTTTTACTCTTAGGGTTTTGGGAACAGCTGTTGTCTGAAATGACAAAAAACGTATCCAGTGTTGTGTAGATGGCATATGTTATTATATATAGCATCTTTTTTAGTTTCTGTCCAATGCAATGAATGGCATTTATATTTTCCTGTGTTCTAGTTCTTAGCATTCTGGTCTTTCACGGTGATGATTTTTCTGTGCTATTGTGTTTTTTACTATGTACTGCTAATGTACTTCTCTGATCTTAAGTAACTTTCTTTTCTTATAGAGAAAACATTCACCTGTTGCTTTCTTTTTTCCTTCAGTGGAAGAACATGTCTTTGTTTAGGAAGTTGATAGTGACAGGTTGTAGTTCCTTATATTCTATTTACTCATTGTTTTGTCCGTCTTGATCCTTTGATGTATAACTGGCAAGAGTGGTCCAGCTAACCATGCTGCACATGCCAGTAAGAAACATCTTCAAAGTTGACATAGTCCAGTGGATGCTGTTGTCTTAATGTGTTCACAATTTTTTGGTTTTGTTGAGGTAAATACATGGTGAAACATTGACTTAGTTCTGTTATACGCATTAATACTGGAATGTATGTAGGTCAAAATAGTTACCTGAAACATGTGCAAGTCATTTTATAGTCAGCCATACATAGTGCCATTTTGGGAAAACGAATGGTAAGAATTCGAATAGAGCAAACTGGAAATTTCATAAAAAGTATATAAATTTTTGAGAGAGAGACAATTAGAAGATTACAGTAGTCAGAAGTTCCTGATACAATTAAAACTGAATACATACAAATACTTCTCATATTGCGTTTACACCCATGGCACATCGTTATCAGTTTCTCTTCAGTAGACCATTTATTGCTGAGGAGCTTTAGGGACTGCATATAAATCACAACCTCTTCTCTGACGTAAACCTACTTTTCTGCAACTGTACAAAAGATTAGTTGCACTCTTTGGTAAAATGTTTTGTGTCTTGTTCATGGTTTTGAATACTACAGCTCTAAAAACTGATTATCAGATATTTTAATAACGGAATACCTTGTAGGTAGTTATTCTTCTGTAATGACACTTCAGTCGGGCCGTGAGCTCTTCATCAAATCTTCTACGTGATTCTTTTGCATCAAACAATATCTTCTAGAGATCTCTATTCATGGCCAAATATGGTATTATGGTACAGCAAGAAATGGAATCACGGAGCTGCACGATTTTAAGAAAGCTGATTTAACAGTTGGTGGATGCCAACTCCTTTTCAAAATCATTTTCAGTGGCTTCTTCCTTTCTCTGGGAGAAGAGAATTAATTTCAGAGTCAGGATATGTCCATCATGATAATGCACAGGTTTTTTTAAAAAATAGAAGGCAGGTGCAGTGGGAATGATCAGAGATGCTTAATAACAAGTGTGGGGTTTTTTTATCCCTCTGCTTATGGTTGTTTTGACTATGGGGTTGTGAACTAGGTGTTAAATGAAGGTGTGTAGCAATTAAACATGATACTATAACTGAATAATACAATTAAATTTTTATATTGAAGTTGTAGGGCGTACATTTTAGTCCAAGGAATGAAGATGATTACAGGAAAAAATATTTACCCTTGTGAAGCAAACCCTAAACTATTAAACATTTATGACAAATCAAAGTCAAATCTGATGTCTTTGATAATTGTACAGGGAAAACAGTGATTTTAAAATTCACATGGAAATACTGGGCTTACATGTTATCATGTCAACACTACTGTGATCAATAAACCACTAAGCAGCATTCTGTCTTCTGTGATAGGGTGGACTGAAAAACAGCAAGCATGAATGCACACTGTCCTCACAAGAATATATTCATGAATTGCGGTCTGGAATTTCAGAGGAAAAGCTTCTTAATTGTCTAGAGTCTTTGAGAGTGTCTCTAACTAGCAATCCAGTGAGGTAAGTAGTAATTTCTACTGTAGTTTTCATCATACTGTGTTTGCTTAGCAACAGAGAATTGTGGGGTTTTTTTTGAAACCCGAGTAATTATGCTAATAGTTGTTGGCAGTGTTAAGTAGTTCTCAGCACACTAGAAAAGGGTGAAACATTTGCAGCTATCTGCAACATCTCCTCACCTTTCACAGAGATTTGCAACAACTTCTAGCTGTCGGAACTAAGCATTTTTCTTACTGGTGGATCAGATCTTGCGGGAAGTGAGACTTAAAGCTAAGTCTATGAGGATATGTACAAGCAATACTAGATAGAGACATAACTTTGCAAATTTTACATTTGATTAAGAACTATTTAAAAGCATTTTTGTTACTTTTTCCAGCTGGGTTAACAATTTTGGACATGAAGGTCTTGGACTTCTATTGGATGTATTGGAAAAGCTTCTGGACAAGAAACAGTAAGGACTTGGATCATTTGAAGGGAGAGGTGGGGAAAATGTCAAGGTTATTTGTACTTATGTTGTTTTCCTCCTCCCTTTCAAGGCAAGAAAGTATTGATAAGAAGAATCAACATAAACTTATCCAGTGCCTCAAAGCATTTATGAACAATAAGGTAAGGAGTATTTTAAATTCAGATACTTAGAGCATGTTTTTTTATTTTTTTGTTGACTTCAAGATCCATGTAGCATGTTGAATCTCAGAAAAGGATGGAAAGGTTATATATTCAGTTTCAGCTGACTCTGGAAATGTAGGTCACAAATGTAGTTTATGTAGATTTTATTGAGAATCTTGTTCATGAATATTCTGAATATTCATTTTGTCTTAATTTTATTAAATATTATTGATTTTTTGGAAGTAAATGTTTGTCAAAAAGAGAATGATAGTATGGATTTAAGATAAGTGAATTAGGAAGTTAATTACTTGTGAAATTGCAAGGGAAATATTTCTTTCTAAATGATTTCAATACATGATTGTTAATGTACTATTCACCTGTTTTTAAATTGAGTGTAATTTAGTGTCTTTGTAGATGCAGTTGTTAAATTGGTAGGCAGTGGGTGAAGGGTAAAACCTTGGTCTAGTTTAAGTTGTATCTCACTTTGTTCTCACATGGATTGCTAGTTCACAAAGTGATTACTGTTTCTAGAAGCCAATGAGTTAAACTTAGTTTTGTAGCAAAACCTGAAGTTTTGTTATAACAATTTCCCCCTACCCACTCAGTTAACAAATATAAGTGTGCATTAAAGTTACTTCTAACTACTGTTATCAGTTCAATATGTCAATGTTTAAATTTATTTAATTTTTGTGTAAGGAAAGTGAAATAAAATATACAAGACGTTAGCTGTTTCAGAAAATAATTTCAACCTTTATCCATCGTTGTGTGGAAAGTATTTTGACTTGCCAGGAGTTGATACAGTTACAGGAAAAAAACCAACAATTTTTTCATGCTGTTGAGGTGTTTCATTAACACAAAATAAACAGGTTTGTCATCTGGTACATACCCAATTTTATATGTTCATTAGGAGCTGACACACTTTCTTAGGAGAAAACCTCAAATGTAAGACTGGGGAGACTGACTTGTGTCCCCAAGCAGGGGTTTTAGGACAATGTTACCAAACTTCTTACGGGGGAATATGTGTGTGTGAGGATTCCTAAGCAGCTGAGGGCTAAAGATGATGTTGATTATTCAAGACAAATATAATCTTTTCACTCTAAGCTTTTTGTTTCTTCAAGTACGGATTGCAAAGGATTCTAGGAGATGAAAGGAGTCTTTTGCTATTATCAAGAGCAATTGATCCAAAGCAACCGCACATGATGACTGAAACAGTGAAAATCCTTTCTGCTATTTGCATTGTTGGAGAGGAGAACATGTAAGTTTCTTTTTGTAGTTGGTTTTTTAAAATTTTTTTCGTATTTTTTTTAAATGCTTATGAGTTGCCAGTTTGGACACCTGTTAAGTCTTTAGCTACCTAGTGTAGTTAAAATGAAGAGACTTTCACCTGTTCTGATGAATTAATCCAATATCAATTCAGACAAAAGCAAATGAGGAGGGATTTACAAGTGTACTTGTCTTCTATGCAAAAAAAAATAAAGAAACATTTTGATTCTGAAAAGACAATTTCTTACAATTCCTAAATGTCAAATACCTCAGCTAGTACCTAGTGCAGAGTCTTGTAAAGGCAGTGGGATTTTGTGTTATTGATTGTTTCTTAGCTGCATATCACAATAATGTAGAGATTTATTCACCTTTTTTTAAATTCAGCATTAATTGTGTTGATATTTTAACTCTTGGGTCCTTGTTTGAGCTTTCTGTAGATAAATCTAAATAAATGCATTCATATTTGCTGACAGTGCACTAAAGTGTTGAGTTGTGTAAATAGTGGGCTAATTATCCTTAAAATGAGGAAGCTGATTGTGGTACACTTGTTAACAGTTGATCTTTCTCTTAGTCTGGACAAGCTTTTAGGTGCTATAACAACTGCTGCTGAAAGGCACAACAGGGAACGTTTTTCTCAGATTGTTGAAGGACTGGAAAATCATGAATTCTTACAACTGCAGGTGGGTTTGCTTTTTTATATTTTTATTAATAACTTCATAAATAATCTAAAACATTAGAAGACTATTATTTTATGATCTTTGGATTATTTATCACCAAAATCTCTTAGTGCTATTACTCCAGTGTTCAGTAGAAGAGGAAAAGTAAGTAGAAATGTCCTGCTGATGCTAGATTTTCTATTTGTTAATGGTCTGAAATGAAGAAACTCAATTCCTTGTCCCGAAAATAAGATCAAAAAGTCTTGATCTTAATAAAAAGAGAGTTGTTAGTGATACTCCTTTTCCTGGATGCCGGATGTAATGCTCAGGTAATAAGTCTGAAAGCATCTTCTCTTTGTAACTGCTTAATCTTCTTCATTGGGTATTTTTTGTGGTTTGATGGACCACTAAAAGTGCAGCTCTCAGTTTGTTCTCTGAAATGTCTTACTTAATGGTACTGGAGCCCTGAGAAGATTGGGGGTAAGGAGTTGGGGGCAGTGCTTCCTGTATATATTTTAGGTTTAGGGGAAAAGCATGAAAAAGGACTTTAACTTGCATTGCTTGTTTGAATACCTCTTAACCCCAGTCTTGCCCCATCCAAAATAAACAAAACCTCCTGTACTTGTGGCTTTGAACTGATTCTGTTTAAGTGATGTATTTGTAAAAAGGTTGACCAAGTTTACGTTGTGCTCTTGAGGTGAGTATTTAGAACCACAAGTGGAGTGCCTTAGCTGAATGAAGAAATAGATAAGCAGAGATGTTGTTAAAATGGTTAAGTATTTTGAAGGGTTTTTTTGTACTGAAATTTTCTAGGAACTGCTGTCAAAAGATTTTTTTGGCTGTGACAGATTTTGATAGCTTGTGATCTTGCTCCCTGGTAATGATGACTTGGGTTAAATTCTAGCCTATCTCTGGTAAATGGAATGGTTGACCTTTTTTTTAAAAATTAATGACACAAAGACAGAGATAATTTGTTAATCACTTAGTACTATGAGAAGTAAATTGAGTGGGTGTAAAACTGCTAGTTTTAGATATTTAAAACTCAGTGTCATACAACACAGCCCATCCTCTTACATTAAGCAGAAATAAGCCATAGTCAAAACTGATCAGTGTCAAGTATAATTTTTTTCTAATAGCTTTCACCTTCAGTGTACTGGCAGTATCATCAGTTGAAGATAGACGTGTAGCTTATTGTAATGGTCTTTGTGCAGGCAGTGCTTAGGTATCACAGGAAGTCATGTATTGAGAAGAATTACTTCAGGAACTACAGTCCTCTTGCCCTGTGGGTAGAATGTAGTAATTTGCTTTGTATGCTAACCTGCCCTTTTGAGTCCTGATGTTATAAAATGTAGTGCTGTTCCCTTGGGATAGGCAAGCAGATTTTTTCCATTGCTAAGAAAACTACACTACATAGATGCAGCTGTGTTACTGCTCAGACTTTTGTCAGCAGTATATACAGCCTCTTAAATGTTCACATATATAATAACGGTGACATATGTGGATGGGACGTGTCTGTGTTGGGCAGTGTACCTTTTGAAAGTAGTAGTATGTGGCAGGATATCACTGCTGCTTTAGTCAACGAGGACTGTGCGTTCCTTGGTGTGGTTGACATCTGTGCTTGTCTAGTGAATTTTTTGAAATTATTTATTTAAAATAATGAAATAAACAGTCTTCTGTGCCAGTGACGATCACTGAGTCATACACTGCGTCCCATGTTCATTGCTGCTTATGTGTCAGTAGATAAGAGCTTTTTTTATTCTCTGTATACACGTGTTGGGCTGAATAGCCCAAGAGTTTTGGTTGCTATTACAATGCAAGCTTCTTTTAATTGTATTTTTTGGTAACTGCAAGTGTTTTGTAGAGACTAAGTGGCTGAATATCCTACTAAAGGATGAGTTTGACTTATTTCCTTCTAATAACGCAGTATTTCTACAGATTTGGTATTGCTAAAGCACAGTGGCTGAAAGATATGGACAAGTAGCATTCAGGCAGGGCAGGTATGCCTGTGTGGAAGGTATACCTTTTTCCTTTATTAGATCATAGATACATCAGCTACAGTTGTGTTAATGCTATGTTTTATATCTTGTTTCTGAGCTGATGACTTAATGAAGTCCAATAAGTTTCAATAAATGACATCCTCATATTCATAGTGCTATCACATAAGAATTTGTTTTGAAGTGCTTTCCTACTACATGACCTTGTTGATCTAAAAGAGACAAATCCAACTACACAAGATTCCTACACGCACCGCCCCTCCTCAGCCTCACTTATACGTCAGGAAAGGTACAATTGCAAGACTCATTAACTTGTTTCTGACAAAATAGTTCTTTATTTGTAATGTATTAGCACAAGCCATTAAGCCAGAGTATCTTCTGGCAAAAGCAATCATAGCAGATGGCACCTCTTCTCTCTATTAATTTCAAATTGGACATGTACTTTGGCTTGTTAAGTCATGTCATCATAGTAAAATAACAGGAATCATTCAAGCGAATATGATGATACTACATTATCTGAAGATACAGCTGTATAAAGGGAGTGCCTTTGAAAGAGTGTTTTAATAGAAATTTAAGACTCCATAAGGTGTTCGATTAGAACTAAATAGTGAGTGTAATTAAAATAGGAAGGCTGCTTTTATCTTACTTTTCTTTCAGCAACTACTGGTTTTTATTTATTTATTTTTTTTTACTCTAATGCTACTTCTATTTCCAGTTAACATCTTTTACCAAACTTGGTATTTCCCTAGAGTCCCATATTAGTCTTTTAACGTGTATCAGCACTTCTGGCTTTATGCTATTGTCTACCTGTTTTAAAGTAAATCAGTTGAAGTGCACAGCTGTTCAATTAAAGCATTAGCCAGCATCCTGAGACTTCAGGCTTTCTGCAAAAGTGCTGTGCAGGAGCAGAAAAGACACCTGGTGATGTGAATTATTTTGTGTATAGGTGTTTTGGTTTTTTTTAATTTTTGATTACTGTAATTAGCAAATACTGAGGATAAAAAGGGAGTTGCAGTGTGGGAATAATTTTCTGAAAGGAAGTATGATCCTTTGTCATACAATTTTGACATAGCAGGCACATTCACAATGTGACAGCAGAAGTGTTTGTTGCATAAATTAATCCAAGTCAAGTCTTGCATGTGTGCCACACAATATAATAGATAATCTCTACCTTATTTTGTAATTAAACTGGAATAGTCCAAGATAGTATTTATTTTCATTCTATACATATTTTGCTTGTATTTCGGATAACAGGTCGCGTGTATGCAGCTCATCAATGCCCTTGTTACATCTCCAGAAGATCTTGATTTCAGGATACACTTGAGAAATGAGTTTTTACGTTGTGGCCTGAAGAAAATATTGCCTGTAAGTCACTTGTATGTAGGAATTGATCCCAGTCAACTGCTTGTGATTGAAGGGAACAAAGTTATTTTACTTATCATAGGAGACGGAAAAGATTTGGGGTGGGGTAAGTCAGACCTGATAAGTACTATCAGTCCAAATCTGCTTTAATTCTGCATAGTTGCAAATTTAGGGTCACGTGAATTATGTAAATGAGAATGGTAGCTGAAACAGGTAAGTATATTAGAAATCAGAGTAGTCATGAAATTTAGTGTAATGAAGTCAAAGCACATGCAGCGAACATGAGTCTGGCTGTGGGACCAATCCTGGATTAACTTTCTTTGTATATGCTGTTCCTGTTGTTTTCTGTGAAATCTATTTTTCTTTAATATGCCTTCTGAAAACAAGCTTGGAGTTTTAAAGGGAAAATGAAAATGTCTCCTGCGTTCTCTTTGAGACTGCATGTCTTCATGCAGCTGTGTAGAAGTATGCCTTTCCCAGGTAGTTGTTTATGATAATGTTTGTGATTTAGGGGTAGATTTATAGCTATTAACCAAAACACAATTCTGGTGCTCCCATCAGGAATATCTGTCCAGATTCAGAGTATCTTTCTCTGGTTTTTTTTTTTTTTAAACATTAGAGTTGGTATGACTTTCTACTTCTCTGAGCAACATATGTGGTTGCCGTTCAGTTTGAGCATATCCAAATATGACAATTTCTGGCCAATTTTCATTTGAAGCCTGGAGTACATTCACACTAACAGCTTTTGAACTAGTTTTCTATTTTTGTTACTTGCCTACTAGGAGGCTAAACTTTGGTTCTTAAGAGTATTAGGGAAGTTACTTGTATTTTTTGCAAGAAAACCAGATTCTTTCTGCTCTAAGTACTAATTTTTGTGGGTTTTTTTTTTTGTACTGTGAATTTTTTATGCTATATTCTAGATTAACAGAAGTTGGAAGCATATCTTCATTGCACTTCTTTAGGCTCCTTAAATTTACTTTCATTTGTGTTTTGAAACATCCTTTTGCTATTATTTCAAAGAAAATTTTTATGCATTAATAAGCATAAGCTGGGGACTATGTCCCATTAGGAGAACTAAGCTCAGTTAGAATGCTTCATGTTTCTTCTGCAGCCCATACCTTCCGTATGTGGTGATATTTTGCCTTAATTTTTGAGCTGTGCTGTTATAATAAACTCCAGGCACTGAGTTACGGCTTACTCCTGTTGCAGAGGTTCATGTCTTATATTTTGTTGTGATGTAATCTTTGAAAGGGGGGATTACTTGCTTGAAAAATGGGGAAATTAAGATATATTATGCCTTGAAAATTAGGGCTTGAAAGATAAGGAAAATGAAGAGCTTGATATTCAGCTGAAAGTGTTTGATGAGAACAAAGAAGAAGACTTAATTGAACTGTCACATCGTCTCAATGATATCAGAGCTGAAATGGAATATCCTTTATAGAAATGGTGTTAGAACTTTTTGCATCAATTAATAACTTTATTAAATGAAAGTTAGAATGCTCTATCTGCTGTTTCTTTTTCACAGTTGTGTATCTTACCAGGGACATTATCAATCGGATTTCTTTCCACATTTTTTTTGTTCAAGACTTATTTAGGAAATTAGTGCTTAAATTTAAGTTATTGGGAACCGAACTACTTTTTGTAATTAACATCTAAACTCTGACTTACAATACATGAAGATATAAGCTTACACACATGGAAGATTAAGTTTGAAGAAAAATGTGTTTAAATAATCAGGTTGGAACAAAATTTCTTGCAGGTGCTGAAGCATTTAAGGTGCATGCCTCTAGTTGTGGTGAAGCAGTAAATTTAAAGCTACCTAAATTCAGAATGGTCGCTTGCAGTTTCTGTGAATAATCTTGGTGGAAAAACAATATTTGCCAATAAGTATAGTAACTGTTTAGAGTGTTAAAAGGTTTTACTTGAACAGTATGAACAATATCTAGGGAAATAGGTTTGAGGTGGGGTGGATGTTTATACTGTAGGGGTATTTTGTGTCTTTTGTTAGTTTGTTGTTTTAGTTTAAGTCCTTGTATTTCCTTAACAATATTTGCACTGATGTGAATGAGGTGTTTCATCTACTGTATAATATGTTGAAAGATACTTCTTCTGAAAACTACTTCTTGTCAATTCTCCAACATTTCCTGCTCATCAGGAATGATTACTATGTCCGGTAAGTGTCAGCTGCCAGGTTTGATTTGTGGAGCGGGTAGGGGGAAAAATAGATTTCAAGACCTTTGTAAACCAGGTAGCTCATAATCATGTTGATTCACCTTCCCTGGAGGTGTTTAAGGCATGGGTGGATGAGGAGCTAAGGGGCATGGTTTAGTGTTTGATAGGAATGGTTGGACTCGATGATCCGGTGGGTCTCTTCCAACCTGATGAGTCTATGATTCTATGTATGAATAGTTGTCCGGCAATTAATGTTAGTTGCCTTTCTGCTTTATGTCAATAATGAAAAAGTGTCGTTACATATAATAATACTTATTTCAAATATTTGAACCTCACTCTAACACTCTTATCTCAAAATCTCTTAAGTTGTTGAGCATTATGTCCTTTATTCAAGTTTGATTTCTTCATGATTTCAAAGAACTTGAAAGTTAATTTTATAACTAATAACTGAAAACACTTTCACAGTGCAGTGTCTTATATCTTGTTTTTTTCAGTATAAGCTTCCCTTTTGTGTATTTCTTGGTCTTAGCAGTGTGAAAGTGCCATGTACAAAATCTTGTTTCAAGAATTATTTTTTTTGTTTGGTTTTAAAGGGATGATAAAAGCAGTTGATGTGCAAGGTGTAAAGTATTAAGATGTAAAGTATTACCTGAGAAATCTTCAATTTTTATATTTTTTATTTAATTTGAAAGTTTGGTGTATCATCCGTTTAGATTTAAGGTCTCCTGCTTTCAGAGCTCAGTGGTATGTGAAATTGAGCTGTAATACCTTGCACTGGTAAGAACTAAAAATTTTGAGCACAGAATCCCCCTAGTCTAGGAGGTTCCTGTTGTTGCTGTGTAGAGATTTATATTAAGCAATTAAAGTAGCAATCAACTAATCTTCTAAGTAATCGAATACTAGTCCTGGTGTGGATGATGGAATTCACTGTGGAGAATTTGCTAAGTAATTACTTCAGCATTTATTGAAAATACGGAAAATGTTGTTGGATTGTTGTCTAGCAAAGGAAAAATGAAAAATGCCGAATATTTTCTGGAGTTCTGACTTTCAGATTTCCTTCTGAGAATCCGACATCAGTGCTTCATTAGCAAGAATACAAATAAGCCTTCTAACTTGATCCTTTTACTGGCAATTGTATAATTAATTTACTAGGAGTTGGAGCTTCCCCCCACCCCCCCCGCCCCCACCTTGCATAAGTGATTGTTCATACTCTTATTGACTTCTTTTCTTTGTTAGACCTCAGTATTACAAGATAATAGAAGAATGTGTATCACAGATAGTATTGCACTGTAGTGGCATGGACCCAGATTTTAAATGTAGAGGAAGAATGGATGTGGATTTTACTCATCTTATTGGTTTGTATACAATAAGCATTTTTACCTTGGACTGAAGTCCGTGTTTTTCTTTCTATGCTTCTGTCTAAACCTTATTGCTGCGTATTTCTTCAGTTTTCTGGAAATGTGTTTGTAAGCTAGAGCTGTACTTGTGGAGGAGGCCAGATCAATCTCTGAAGCCTTTAATAAAATGGCACTGAAGAAGCTTGTTTCCTCTAAGTTTGTCTTGACTTATTAGTGAATATGACAGTGCTCATAACCCCAAACTGCTTGTTCATAAATTCTGTGAATTTCAGGTATATTAGATAGAACAGAATTTACATTTGTGTTAACTGTTAGTGGCTTTTTAATTGCCACTAGTTCAGTCTCAGAATATTTTCTGTAATATTTTCCAAGTATTTGATTTTCAAGTGAATTAATTGGTTCAAGCATAAGGGGATGCTCATGTCACATGGGAGAGAAACAGCTGAATAAACACCATATCATTGAAATGACAGTTTATAGGTTCGTAGGGTAATTATAGTTGGAAGACCCGTCAGAGCTGTGATACATTTTACCTGACTCCTGTGCGGTATGTTGTTTAAATCTAGATGCATGTGTGGATAAAGCTAAAGTAGAAGAGAGTGAAAAGAAAGCGGCAGAATTTTCCAGAAAGGTGAGTTTTAATCATCACTTTTTTTAAGATATGGAACAGAAGCCTAGCAGGAACACAATAGGCTTATTTCACAGAATATTAATGGAAGTGGGTAAATATTGTAGCTCACAAACGGGATGTTCTTTCACATTTAATAGTTCAGATGGGTTTAGGTTTTTCTGTGTGTGCCCATGCAGCTCAGGTGGAGCTTGCTCTGAATTCAGAAGCAGATGACAAGTATTAGCTGTGTGTATCTTCAGTGGTATTCCTCTGCAGTAGATAACTGATGGGAATAACTCCACTTGTTGCTATTTTGTCCTGAAATACTTGGTCATCATTAAATACTTATTGTCCTTAAAGAATGGGGAAAATAGTCATAACTGACTTTGCTTTAGAACTTGAAGGAAGTAATTGAAAAGCAGTGTTGTTCTGTGTTTGAAAAAGCATTAACTCTTTCTTCAGGCTCAGAGATGCTAACATTAAAATACTGCTTTATTTCCTTATAATGCCCATGATAAATGATTATGTTATGAGGTTTCCTTTTCAAGTGAAAGACTGAGTGAAGTCATTACACTCTTCAGTGTAAAATGTGGATTCATTTTTAATAGGAGTTATAGTGTCTGACCTTTATAGAAAGCAAAATGTATTGATGCTTCCCTGACAGAGTTATTTATCATAATGTACTTTGTGAGTGGCAGTCAACACATGTTCTTCCTAGTGATAAGTGTTATCCTGTGGAAGAATGAATAAGAGCAGCTTTTAAAGATGCTAATATCTTGTAAGCCTAGCAAAAACAGTAGCAGGATGAAAATATCCAGCAAATCTGTCACAATGATGTTGTAAACTCGACTTCTGTTTTATATGAGGACATCAAGAGTAAAGGTACCACTGGCTTATTTAGATATCTCCTCTATTAAGTAACTTCATGGATGATACTGCTGAAGCTGCCTATGTCTCTTCAGATTTAAGCTCACAGCACGAGATGCATACTGGAGTTTAGTGTGGGAAGTCTACAGAGTTCTGTTGAACTTAGAGCTGTACTCACTAGGTGGGTCTTTGTCGTGATTCCACTGATGGAAGAAATAGTGTGGAAGAAAACGTGTTAGACATGCACTTTAAGTGCGTCGAGTGCTCTTGTTGTGATATTGTACAAAGAATTCCTGAAAATATAGTATCTAGTGTGGACATAAATGGACAAACACGTGTATATTGGTTAATCATTACAGTTTGATGAAGAGTTCACAGCTCGACAGGAAGCACAAGCAGAGGTACAAAAACGAGAAGAGAAAATCAAAGAACTTGAAACAGAAATCAAACAGCTACGAACACAGGTAATAAAACCAAATCACAGGAGGTTGCACAGTTGAGTTGATTTTTTTTTTTTTAAAAAAAGTGGGAAAAATTGCCCTCAAGTGTATTGTCTCTATGGGTTTAGAAATGTATGTTATAGCTGTATTGATTTATTTTTAAGCTAGCGTAAGCTACTAACGATAGTTAATGGAAGTAGTAGTGCATTCAACACCTGTCACAGATACTTGCTTCGTCAACGAAAGAATTTCCTTAAGCTATGAAATGGTTGAATCTGGCCTGACCTTTTTTGTTCAAGTATTTGTTTATGCTTTAATGTTACTACTTCTGTTTGTTTTGAAGTAAGTGTTTGTTTTGGAAGGCTGTGTGTGCACAATATACACAAATTTCAGCATGTGCATGCAACTGATAACATCAGTATTTTTGTTCAGGTGTGGCTATTGGACTGTCGCTATTTCTGAAATGAGTATTATGCTGGCATTATACGGTCTCATGGATAAATAGAACAAAGAATGCATGCTCTCATGGAAGGGAACGGGAATGCTTTGTTTCAGCAATGCTGATCTTGCTTGCATTCATTTCCTCATAAATTTTCCTCACAAGCGCAGAAACTGTATCTCTAACTAACCTGTCCAGGATAGCTTGTGAAGCAGAAAGAACAAGAAATGCTGCCTGTTGAGCCCTTTGCAACCCTTTTTGTGTTCCTTTTGTCTAATGGCAGTGAACAGGATTATAGACAGGTCTTCTATACCCTTTAGGAACCAGTGGACTCTATGGTTTGATGCCTTTGCTTCATCCTGTCTTATTTCCTGCTTCTTTAGTGCTAGGTGAGGTTTTCCTGTTGCCGTCTTTTCTTATTGAGGATATCTTAATGCTTATGAACTCACTTCCTATTTGGATAATAAGAGGAAGAATAGCATGTGATGTATTATAATCCAGTTGCCATCATCCTGCTTTCAGGATGATGGTCTTCTGCTGGCAAGTTGTTTGTGAAACTTATCAGAGCACTGGCCTTCTCATCTTAACGTAAGCACATTGCATTGTGTTTAACAGTTGGGTTAGTGTCCATCATCATTGTGTCCTTTGTTATCAATGCAAGTCACTTCTGTTACCTGTGGTGTCTTATGGTTTCTTATTCTATTTTCACACACAGAAACTTCAGTTCATACTTTATTCTGACCAATTTTTGTTTCTTACAAATATCTGCAAGGCAAGTTACATTTGACAGTCTTTTAATTAGTTCTCAACTGATTGTTACATTACAGCTTGAGTAGTAAGAAACACATGCCTTCTGTAAAGCCAAGAATTTATTTTTAGTCTGTTGAATTATTAATCCTGTTATATTGATTTTAACACAGTTCAGATTATCCAGACATTACAGGTCACTCACAGTAATGGTATTAACATTCTCATATCTGTGACTTTTTTTTGTTATGCTCCACCCATAATATATAGTGGCCCTTAATTTTACACACTCTCAGATTTCTGTCAGTTTTTTTTTTTTACCAACTCTTGCTTCCTGGAAACGGTAAATAATTGTGTAGGAAGAATAGTACAGAAATCAGACTACATGAGCAGCCTATATTACATGATAAATTTGTATTAAGAAATTTGTAGAGGCAGTAGAATTGACCTTGTACAGCATTTTGTGCTTAGCTCCTGATGCCGCTCTTTAACAGATAGTTTTGAAGGACAAAATCCTGAAGAATTCATACTAGGCTAGGATCATGTTATCACTACAGAAACCTCACTACTTTAGTGAGCTGCTGTTTCTCTTCGTTGTCTATTTACAACTCATTAGAATGGGTATTGCAGTTTCTGTGCAGAAACAACCGTGGACTGATTTAAGGGAAAGCGTGCTTGTTCCTGTCCCCCCAACAGATGTCAGGATAGTTGTGAACAACTACGATTCCATAACCTTTTGCACTGCCATAGCAGCTTCAGTGATTTCTGTGGAAAATATTCCACCAGAAGATTAGTGTTGTTAAAATTCAGTGTGGTTATTACCATCTCTGATGCCCCAGCTTGCCAGGATATCCTAAGTGGGATAAATGTTTTGTGTGTTAGTAAGAAATAAAATGCTGTTCTGTTTACTTCAATGTTAGTGCTACTATTAAATTTTCTTTAAAATGGAAACAATTTATTTTTATAAAAATGCTAGGTTATTCAGTTTACTTGGCAGTTTTATGGTACATGGTATAATCTATTGTTATTGCTCCTCATTTAGATAGGAGAATGGTTACATTTCTCACTTTCTGAGGTACAGTTGACTACGAGGCATCCTAGTTCATTTGACTTCGTAATAAACCTCCTCTCCTCCCTGATGAAAAGAATTCTTTTTCCCTATTTCCAGGGTCCAGGCCTGAAACTGACAGAAGCAGCACCATCAGGTCAACTGACAGAAGCAGCACCATTACCTCCAAGCCAAACAAGTGAGAATGTTCCACCACCGCCTCCGCTGCCTGGTGGAGCGATGATACCTCCGCCGCCTCCGCTGCCTGGTGGAGCGATGATACCTCCGCCGCCTCCGCTGCCTGGTGGAGCGATGATACCTCCGCCACCTCCGCTGCCTGGTGGAGCGATGATACCTCCGCCACCTCCGCTGCCTGGTGGAGCAATGATACCTCCGCCACCTCCGCTGCCTGGTGGAGCGATGATACCTCCTCCGCCTCCGCTGCCTGGTGGAGCGATGATACCTCCTCCGCCTCCGCTGCCTGGTGGAGCAATGATACCTCCTCCGCCTCCGCTGCCTGGTGGTGCAGTACCACCTCCACCGCCTCCACTACCTGGTGGAGCAGTACCACCTCCACCACCTCCACTGCCTGGTGGAGCAATGCCACCACCACCGCCTCCATTGCCTGGTGGAGCAGTACCTCCGCCACCACCTTTTGGTGGTCCTCCAATGCCGCCACCTCTTGGAGGTGTTCCATTTGCTCCCTTTCCAGTGATACCAGCATTACCACATGGGATGAAGGAGAAGAAAAAGTATAAACTGGAAGTTTCAATGAAGCGAATTAACTGGTCAAAGGTATTAAAATGCTTTTATTTTTATTCTTTCTGGTAAAGTGGCTTTTGAGGAAGAAGATGATGATGTGCAAGGTTTACATAAGTTTGGTAACAGTACTCATGAAGTTCAGGGAATTAATTCCATAATTAATCCAAAACAGGTTTGATGCAATGATTGTAATTCAGTTGCTACTGCTTTTCAAAGACACATTATGTGATGGGGTAAGCTCCAAGAGCTTAATGCTTCCATGAGCCCATAATGCCCCATATTCTAGTGATACTGATACACTTTGACTGAAGATCAGGATACTGATACAATTTTGACTGATTTTGTATGGAGTTAAGTTCTACATGTTTTCAGCTGTTAATGGTATTTGACTTGCCATGTGGGCACTTCAGAGGTAAAATGTCTTGTTTAAAGCAGGTTCAAGTTATCAAACAATTAAAATGTTATCTTTATAAATCAATGTTACTGCTTTGTTCAGCAAAATTTGAAATAATTTAAGGATTGGTGGGGTTTAGGACAGGGGAAATGCATTGTGAATGACACGGTTGGATGGAAAGCTGTTGGCAGGACTGCCATTTAGGAGCTTGAACAATCTTGCTCTTGACAGAATGAAGGATCTGGAGTCAAGGGATAACAACAGCTGTTTAACGGAAGTAGCTGTGTCTGAGTTATGAGAGGATGTAGAGAAAGGAGATGTATTAAAAGATTTTACTTGAGTCTCTAGGTATAAAATGCAGTAAAACTTGGTATGAATGGGTACATTAAATTTTGGAAGACAATGCAAAGAACGACTCTGATTTTAGTATTGTCTTGTCTGGGTTATGCAAGCAGTGGAAGCCGTAAATCATGTGTTTTATGGTTTTTTTTTCTTGCGTTTTTGAGGACAGGTTGAATGTGGATCAGGCTTTCAGAGACTGTAATGCTAGCTTTGATAGCTTATTGACAGAACAGAGTGTGTTTGCTTTGGTTATGCCTGAGAAAGGCAGATGTTTTCCCTGGTAAGACAGCCACAAAACTTATCAGAGGGTTCTAAAGGCAATGATGTTATTAAACATCAGTTTTGATTGTAAACATTCAAGAAATTATTGCTAGAGTGAGTTCTTAACTGTCTAGTTTTGTGTAAAATTATTATTACATTTGATCTAGCAATGTTTTCTTTGTTTATTTACATATAATTCTCAGTGCATTTTCATAACGCCAAGCAGTTTTTTTGAGAATAAATATTAACTTTATTGATTCTGAATGTAAAGCTAATTGCACAGTCCTGCTGTTATTTTTAAATATCCATAGAACATTTGTATGCCATTGTCAGTATCATTCTTTCCTGAAGTTGCTGCTCATGTTTGAGTCGCCACTGTTTTATCTGGTTAGGATGGTTTCTCGCCTACAATTTCTTTATCTTTTTCATTTATTTAAGCATCTTGCTGAAGCAGGGAGGAATCCCTGCCATTCCTGTAACTTATGCTTTGTATACACAGTTGTCCTTGTTAAGTAATATCTGATTCTAGTCAGCTGTGCTAGTTTTGTAAATGTACTGTGACAACTCTCCTGTAAACATACAGGAAAATAAGCTTTTTAGTTCCTAGTACATATTTGTCATTGCAGCCAGTTTCATTGTAATCAATTATGTTCAGGTGTCTGTAGGAATAATGCATAAAGTGTACATCTTAATACTCTGTGACAATGGAAAGTAAGTACAGATAGACACTTAAGCATTAAGTGTTGTGGGAACAGTGCCAGAGATCTCCTGCACACTGAAAAAGAGGAAAGTCTCTTTTGTCATCACTATTAAGGAACCATCATTTGGGGAACAGAAATCATTTAGTGCCTTTTGTTGTAAATGTTTTCACTGTTAGTGTTGGATTAAGGTAGTTGTTAAAAATCTTGCCTACAGCTGGTGGCAAAGCAGCTACACATTAACAGATTGCAAAGGTGGAGTAGCAGTGTCTAGCAGTGAAATCCTGATAAGGCTTACAAGCATAGTTTTGATAAATATCCTGAATACCATCTTGAAGATAAACAGCCTTGAAAATTAATTGGTATGTAATTGAACTTGTAAACAAAAATTGATAAGACTTCAAAAACTGGAAGAGGAACATTGGGCACTGGAACAGGCTACCCAGGGAGGTGGTTGATTCACCTTCCCTGGAGGTGTTTAAGGCACGGGTGGATGAGGTGCTAAGGGGCATGGTTTAGTGTTTGATAGGAACGGTTGGTCTCGACGGTCCGGTGGGTCTCTTCCAACCTGGTGATTCTATGGTTCTATGATATTTTGAAAACAATATAGTGGTTCTGAATCATACATGAATAGTAAAATTGACCTTCAGCTTCTACATTGCAGACTACTTTTTTCTTTAAATATAGCCAGTATCAAATAAGGTACTGGAACAAAATCTGTGTTTACATTTGAAAAATGGAAACTGTGTAAAAATATTTGTAATATTTTAAAAAGTGATTCTTGCTATGGACTTAGTATTGAGTTATTGAAAGGTCCACATTGACATATCATTTGCAAATAAGGTATTGCATGCTTAGGCAGTATAAGAAAGACTATTCCTTGTACAATTCACAAGTAGCAAGGGGTGCATCTCAATGTTGAAGGATAAACTTTGGGAATTGTCTAGAAAGTGACGAAGAGAGAGCTAGAATAAGTTCAAACCCAAATGTAAACATGTGATCAAGACTGTTTGGGAAAACCTGTTGAATAGGAGAAATATAATAAAAATCATTGAGTAGACACAGGGCACTTAATCAGATTGCAGTTTGCTTAGGCAGCATCTTTAAAAGAATATCATACCTGGAACATAACTAAACTTAATTCAGTCCATTTATCACACAAATGTAGTAGCATTGGCTTTAACTCAGCTATTGAAGATGCTGATTGTTAACCTTGGAGATGTCATTTGTGTTTCAGATTGAACCTCAAGAGATAGGAGAAAACAGCTTTTGGGTAAAAGCTGAGGAAGATAAATTTGAAAATCCAGAACTGTTTGCAAAATTGGCGCTTACGTTTGGAACACAAATGAAAGGTACATTCTTATCTTAATTTGTATTATGATTTTGCTAAGTTTAAAACTTCAGTGACAGTCTTGTTTATACTTTGTGCAATATCACGGAACTCATATAATGCTTGTATAGCAGGAAGATGGTTTAAAACGTATATTTGTATTAAGCATAGCAATCTACTGCAAGAATTGCTGCTCCCTACTTCGTCTTTGCTTTCATTTTTTAATTATACATTCAGCTCTCATTTTAGAAAAGCAAAGCCTTTACAAATGCTCCTTTAATGAGTATTTACATTTGTGTTCTATAATCTAAGAAGTGTTCCTCCTTTTCCCCACATTATATACAGTTGAACTACATCGTCACTGGCATTGATGAATGATGTAATTTAGTTTTCAAAGGGTTAAATGTGTGAGTGCACACTCTTTAAACTGTTTATGTAGTATGAAGGAAAAGTGTCAGAGTCCGCTGCTTTGTTGGAAGACAGAGTCAAACAGGTCTGACTACTAGAGAGGACAATGCAGTGAGAATAAAAACTATGCTGGAGCCTCCTGACAAGTGCAAGTCCAGCTGGTCTCTGTCATGTAAATAGGTCTTCTGCTATTGGTTTTAGATGCAAAAATCATTAATATCTCTAAGACTTTATTCCTTAAATAGGAGACATGATGGTAATATTTATTTGGTTACTAACAGCTGAATATTGGTTATGATTTTGATACTTTAATACCATCGTTAGCTCTTCATGGCTTTCAGATGGCCTTTGAGTACTTCTGAAGCTGCACACAGCCTCTCCAAGTCTTTTCATTATTATTCACAGTTAATGGTCAATTGATCAGTATTTCATATGTGGCCATTTACTGGTAATTTTGTTTCAGGCACTGAAAAGAAGCAAGTACTGTTGAAGTACAGTTCGATAATAACTTACTCGAGCTAATGAGGAAGCCCAGCAAATTAGAGTCTTAAGAAGTGGTAGATACTCAAAGAATGAATTCCTGATCTAGCTACAAATCTTTGGTCGATTTGTCAAGCAGTTAGAATGCGATATACTTCAGGGATGTTCAGTTCTTGAAGGTAGATGGAATCAGATGTATCAAGTGTTCACAGGCCAAATCTGAATAAGCAAATACACATTTAGTATTTTGAAGTGAATGTGTACTGGCACTAAGCATTTTTGTGCTGCTACATTTTTTTTACCATAACTTGTTGGCTTTGAAAATTAGCAGTTCATGTGTTCCTTTGGATTTTAACCACAGGGAATCTTCTGTTTTAATTTCAACCGCTGGAACACTCACACTTCTATCAATTACTTGAGGATTTTGTTACTTCAGATTTAGGTTTTATTGCACATAGAAGTTTGTGGTACACTATTGTTTGAATTTTAGGAATAAGAACTGTGGTTTATACTAATACAGTATTTGAAAAATTAGCTGAAGTTAAGGAAGGTCTGTCAGAGGACCATAACTTTCCTGAACGATTTATTGAGTATATTCCTTGAGTTATTGATGCTCTTTTGAAATCCCTTCAAAGAGTTAGTCATAGCGATGTTTTTTGTGAGGTAAATATACGGTTCTTTGACTCAGAGCTTATGATCTTTTGAAAAGTCACTGACTTTGAGCCATTAGTATTCTTTTACAGTGCTTCCTACTTTCTGCTCTAAATGTTCAGGTGTTACATGCGGTAATACAAAAACATCATCTGCAGGGATGCAACTTTTTTTCCATCCCTAAGTCTGGTAGCTTTTTGGCTCATAGCATTGCAGTGAGGTTAAAATGGTGTGGAGTCTGACGCTGGTTTTCTTGTGACAAGACAGGAAAACCTGTACGGGAAAGGACCCTTGGCAGCAGATAACACTTAGAATGCAATGAGACAGCTTCTGCCTTGAGCTGAATTCCTGAAAAGGTTCTTTATTAAAAATGCTGAAAAAAAACTTCTTGGAATTTTGAAATAGCTGTTGGTTTCATATGAGAGGAAATTCTTGTTGACATAGTTGCACAGTTCTAGAGGTACGAACAACAGAAATTGCCCAGGTAGCTTACTGTGGTGATAACCTTGCAGATATTTTTCCTGTTCTTCCTTATATTGTTCTCAGTTAATGGCTGTAGAAAAGAGCATGTCATAACAAAGAATGGACGAATTGTTAGAAGTGCTACTACATATTACCCAGGTTATTATAATCTTTCTTTGGCTTACTAGTAGAGAAAGTGTTGTCTGTCTTTGAGTTTAGTTTTTTCTTCAAACTTGAAAATGTAAAAGTCAAGAGTGTTGGAGCATTTAGTTGCAGCACAGGCTCAAGTAATTGCATTCCCCAATCAACTTTTTTCTGCAACTGCTATCTGTAAAGGGAAACATTAAATGATATTCCCCGTTCTTTTTCACCTTTTGCCTTAACAGCCACAAGCAGCTCATTAATCCTCCAAATGCTTATTTCAAGCGTAATCTAAGATCAAATTTCTCTTCTGCTTTAGTGCCATTTCTTGGTGTGGTCTCCTAGTATATTATAGGAGGATGATAAAACACATTTCTTTTTGTCTTTCTATGTTCTCTCAAGAGCACAGTCAGTAAGTAAAACAAATAAATGAGTAAGCAGAAGAAAACTGACAATAGCCAAAAGCAATTGTGATGACTTAGTGTTTACTATTTTGTATTTCATGGCATTTTGGAATGCCAGTGGAAATAGTAACTGAAGAAAAAACAAATGATAGTGTACACTCGTATAAAATATTTGTAATTGCGTATAGGTTGCAGCACTCAAATTTGATTAACCCTCTGAATTTTATTCATGATTCTCTGGCACAATGAGAATGAAACTTGGGATGTTTTCCTCATTTAACATAGTTTTGGTTTAAGGTACTCCAAGAACAACTTAAATGCTGATTCTGACTAAACCATGTTCTGCTTGGTTAACCAAATACGCCCGGTTTTCAAGGAAGGCAGCCAAAGCTGCAGGGAAGTGGTGCTGTTGGAAACCAGAAGTGGTGGTGTGGCTGAAGTTGTAATAAAACTCTTCTGAAGCTCGATTTGCATTAGTTAAATTGCATTCATCTGTTAGCTGCTTGTAAATGTTTAATCACAGAGCAGCAGGACCAGGAAGGAATGATCCCTGCCTGGTAGTATGGTTATGCTTCAAATATATTTAGATCTAAATTATTTTCTAGAGAGTACGCATAAGGTTAAATCTGTACGTGCTATCTTAATGTTTGATCTTTAATACTGATGCGTCATGAATATGCAGAATGTATTTAGATAGGTTCAAATCAGTACTAACAGTCAAACTGCAGGTTTGGGTCTGTAAAACCAGTGTTAAGAAAACATCTGTTGTACAGGGAGAAATGGAAACGTTAAAGTGTATCCTTTCAGACTTTACAGGATTTTGAGATCCTTAGCGTTTTAACTAAGTTAACTGAGATCTCATTATCACTGTCACAGTAGAGTCTGGAAGGGTTTTGTCCAGTTTTCTTCAAGAGAAATACGATGATCTGAATACTTTTTAAGGGCCTCTGACAAATGGACTCCAGGGCTTCAAATTTACATTGAAGAGTTTAGATGAGTGTTCTAAGCTTAGAATTGTGGTGCAGATGCAGAGATAGTAACAATGATATGTTGTGCAGCTAGAACATTCTTCTAAATTTTTCTTTTGTCCATTAACTGACATCAGATCATATTTTTGGCTAGTGGTATAAGGAAAAAGAACACTATCAGCATCAGTGTGATGCCTGCGGTGCTTTGTGAAGTAGGATCTCAAAACCTTCCTGGTTTGGTGTGTTGGTTTTTTGATTGTTAAATACCTATATAGTTGTACAAAGTGTCTTCTAGGAGGTAGAACTAAAGGATTAAAATGTTATGGCTCTGTACATAAGTTGTGGTACATCATGTGCTTGGAGCCTCAGATAACTTTGCAATAATGTGACAATATTCAGTGTGTCTGGCCTGCTGCTATACAGATCACTTTTCACAGTTTGATTGATAGTCTAATTGCAAAATGCTACATAGCAAGTTAATACCTTCTCCCTAAAGGATAGTGTTAATTTCTGGCTCTTGTAATTTAGGTTGTGTATTTTGCCAGTCAAGAATGATAGTGATGTGCTAAAGAAATTAATTATGTGTACAGTAGATCTGTAAAGGTAGTAATTAGTACATAATAGTCTGTAACTACTGGGATTGGTCCATTACAGAATTCATTATCCGTCCAACTTAACTCAAGGGAAAACTTCTAGATCAGGGTTCTGTTGCTTCCTTATGATTAGACTTTTAAAATACAATTCAAGAATCATTATGATATGCTCTCAAAATTGTAGTAAGGTTTTAATAGCTGAGTTGTATTTTTCACATTATGGGAGTTTGAGTGAGAAAGGACATTTGTTCAACTACAGTTGAACTACAGTTGAACAAATACTAAGGTTTTTATTTCTATATGTATAGTCTAATAATATGTATGTAATATAAAATATATTAAATGGCTTATTTTAATACAGTCTTGTTTTAGTAATTACAGTATGAAAGCTTAACTGGCTGCCCAGTCCTAGCTTTATCTCCCTCTGTGAACAACCTCAATAGGACTCATCTGTAACAGAGTTTTAAAATATTAGTAATTTAAAAAAAAATTAGTAAACATTATAAGGTAAACTTTCTTTTAAAATTTGTCAGAAATAGCAAGTGGAATGTTTCTAAGAATAGTGGAAAACTGTACGTAGGTGAATGATAGATTTAGGCAGATGTTGCACTCAATGTTTTTGTGAACAAAGGATATACAAAACTTTATGGAGACTTCAACACTTATTTGTACTTTATTAAAATGTTAAGTCTAATCAGAATAGAACATAGACCATTATTCCAGTTACTAGATAGTAACACTCAAACATAAACTTATCAGCACTCCATCTTTTTTCTGACATTACGCTCACCCATCCTACATACCCCTGAAGAGTGAAGCTCAAATGGTGTTGCAACAAGTCATCAGCATCTTGAGGTTTTCACCCTAAGCGCTATGATCTTACAGTGGAGATTTTCCTCCTTTTAAAGTCTGGGGTTGTTCAGTGTTACTGATAAAATAATATTTGAAAGATCTTGTCAGTTTTTGTTACACTAGTAGATCATTGACTAGTGTCTTCTGTTTGCATTTGTTAATTGGGGTAGCTTGTCAAGACTTCTTTCACTTCTTGTAAAATTTTTGTGTCTTATTCTTCCCTGCCTTAAAGTGGTTGAATGACTACATTCTAATTAAGGTCAATTATTAAAGCTTGAACTGTCATAGTCTTTTGATTGCATCCTACTTTCTGTGGATTTGTGTCATTTGAGGTCTAAATGTCAGCTTGGAGTAATGAATTAATGGCCAGAACGTAGGTGGGCCGCTATTCACATGCACTTTAGTTTTTTTTTTCCTTGCTTACTGCATCCATAAGAAAATCTTATTTTACCTTAAATTTCTATTCTCCATTGTTAAGACAACTTGCTAGAAAATTTGAACAACTTAATGATATCCGTATTTGAAATTATTCTTCCTCAAAAAAGTTCTGTAGTACTATATGAAAAAGTTGTGTAAGTTCTATGTGAAAGACTTAACTGTCTGTATTTAGTTTCTTCTTACATGTTGAACAAATTGGGTAATTTAAACCAGGAACATGCAATGTCCTTTATATACTTCTATCAGGCTTTAATTAAAAAAGCTTCTCTGTTTTGAATACATTTTGTTGATGCTATAACATGCTAGTTCTGTAATATCCATGTGCAAGTAAGTAATGTGGTCTCAGTCATTAATATTATGGAGAAAATGCTCACGTTACAATACCATGTGGAATAGCCATATATGATCTTCAGTGTGTTTCTTTGAGGCCCTTTTTCTTGCTACCCGTTAAGCCATTGAATATTCACAGTGGTTTGTGTCTTTCAAACTTTATGGTACCTTCCAATTTCAATGGTGCAAGGTACTTATGAAGAAGGGAAAGTGGAGCTGACTACACAATCACCTAGTCAGGAGTGGTTTTTTATATCTATCTTTTGTATTCTACATCTGATACAAAGAAGGCTGATTTTTCATCTTTTGAAGAAAATAGTGTTATCTTCTTTTTTTTTTTTTCTTTCTCTGTAAAACTGCCTATTCTTAAACGATAGTGTATTATTTTGCAGGTGATTTTAAGTTCTATTTACTTATACTCTTTTTCTATTTACACTTCTGCCAGATACTGAGGAGAGAGAGGAAGTCAGTAAGGGAGGCTAGTTTCAGTGCAAGTCAGTAGATATTGTTGATTCAGTTGACTTTTTTCCTTCCTCTTTGCCTTCCTACTTAACAGGTGTGTCTTTCTGAAATGATTTTTTTATTTTAAACCCCTTGCATGACCAGTTAATCTGCTGAAACATATTCTTTCTTTGATTAGAATTAATGTTTTAGCTTCAGTCTTGTTGACATAATTAAGTTTGCATGCATTCAATGCAGTTTTCAACTTTTTTATTCTGCCATTGAGGTGAGGAGATGTTTTAAGATCTATTTTACCTCTGAGCTGTGTTCCTCTGTGAATACTCAAAAGCCTATATTCACTATTTTTCTTGACTGACAAATAACTATGATATATACATCATTCTTCATCAGCCCTTCCTTTTTGCTTGATGTAATGAAACATTTGTATTGGAGAGAAAAAAAGAACTTCTGTTAGTGTTCAGCCGTTTCTTAGTAAGGAGATAAGTAGCAGTCAGAAAGTGAGGCTGGTGCACCATTAAATTTGAAAGAAAACTGTTTGCCTTCATTTAATTGAAAAGGAGAAGGGATTAGCACTTATAAAAAATGGATCTGAATTTGATATGGTACGGAGCCCAGAGGAAATTCACTAAAGCACTTTTACAAACTTTAAATGGACTCAGGTTTTGCCTAAATTTCCTGAAACACAGCTGTATTTGTAGGGGTGGGGCAGCAAGCTTCGGTTTAATGCAGAAATCTCTAGCATAAAGCACGGGCACGTTATGGTAGCTCGATGGTATCCATTGATTTGTTGAAATGAAAAAGAAAGCCCACAAACTCATTATGTGTTTGTTTCTGGATTGCAAACTGCAGGTGGCTCCCTTGGTCTTCTTATTAATTCAGGATGTGTATGTTTCTTTCCCTTCTCTCTTCACCCTCTCCTTTTCAGAAGTGTATGAATCTAAACCAAAGGAAGATACTGCTTTGCAGTGTAAGGTAACCACATGTTTTAGTGTCCTGCAGGAATTTCATTTAATTAGATTGCATGCTTAGGTAATCAGTCTTCATATCTCGGTTTCACATAGATGCCAAGCAGGCTGATTTGGTTTAATCTTTCGATATATTTGAAACTATTGCTCTTTTCTAACAACAGAATAAATTCAAGTGCCATAAGGAAGAAAGGTATTTATTAGTTTGCAATTTTTCATCTCTTCCTTTCCTTGTCAAATGGATTTATCCAACAGATGAACTGTCAAACTAGGGGATGGATAAAGTTTTGCATTTTTTAAACAGACTGATGCTTGAAATTATTACCACTTAGCATAGAGACACACATATATAGAGCTATATTTGTCTTTATATATACTACTATATGCATTTTTTTCTTATATTACCTTAGAATTTTTAAAACAATGATCACAGCAAATGTGTAAGAGTTTATTCCTTAGTTAACAGAAAAAGCTGTATGTAACAATGAAATAAAAGCTTTTCTGCCCAGAAGTGCAGGGGCAATTTGTACCAGCTAAGGATACCCTGTCATGTTATGTTTAAAGTATCAAGAGGAAAAAGAAGTCGGGGGAGTGCAGTTCTGCTTCAGATACTAAGGCTTAACTGCAGAAGTCAGCTATTTAAAAATTACATTTTTAAAATAAACTCTCAATGGTTACACCAAGAGGCATAGTTGCCAAACAGACCTCAGGAAGGATGCATGTAGTTTCACTCCAGCTGGTCTGTTTTGCAGGAGAATCACAAATGAAACCTCCCAAGGATTACTTGCATGTATGTTCCTGTGTATGTTTTTTCATATGTGACAGCCAGATACGTGGCAGTGCGAATGGTAGAGGTTCAGTAGCAACTGCTTTTGTTGGAGGGGTTGTGTGGTACCCATTTTATTCATCATAATACAAAGGGTCTAAAAAGGGAATAGCATTTAAAAGGGGCCAAAGCAAAAGCTTCCATTTGGGAGACAGTGTTTGTAAATTTTAATTCTTCATATTTAATTCCAGGTAACATTTGAGCACACTTAAATTTCACATTGTATCAGAATAGTTTGGATTGGCTACTTTGGATATTATCTTGGTTGGCAGTACATAAAGAACTGTAATAATTGAAGCCTCAGAAAAGCGCATACGAGTAGTCTGTGAATTAAATTATATTCGGATTGAGACAGATGGGAAACAGTTTGTGGTATGGGATACTTCAAAGTTGCTGGCTTTATTCATTGATTGCTTTGAGGTATATCATAATGTATTCTACACAGTTCCTGTAGAAATTGAGTTCATTTTCAGAATCGGTGTTATGTCTCTTATGAATCTAGATCATATGCTCTAGTGTGGAGGTGGTTCCTTCAGTTTTATTTTGATTAGCACTGCCTAACGCTTCTGAAATGTCACTAGGTCAAGTTAGACCTGGAGACTCCAGGAGCAAGAATACAAAGTATGAAACACTGCTAGTTACTTCACAACTGTATCACTTGTACGGATACACGCCTTTTTTAGTGCTATGCATGAAACTAAGAATGTAGGAGATGTAATTTGTGTGAATGCTTGCTGTAAGACCACCATTTGGTTAAGAAATCTGTGAACGTTAATTAAAAAGCCCCTGCTGCACAGCTTTAGCAGTAGAATTTAAGAGGCTAGTTTTATTTCTTCTGAAGTATGATAGATTTGCTATCAAAGTCTTTCTCTATAAATAAAATACGATAGTTTTACTGCTTGACTAACTCTAGGTATTTGTTGGCGTCCCTTCACTAAACTTTGGGAACTCCTTGGTAATTCCAAAGATGTAGTAAATTAATGAACCTCTTCTGGAAATGGTAAGAACTGATTTTCAGAAAGTATAATTAGTGTTGGAGTTGTGGTCAACTTGTAGAACAGTACTTTGTGCTAAAGGCTTAGAAGAAAAACTGTTGGAGTGAGAACAGCTGTATGTTGTCTTAAAAGGTCTCCTGTGTATGTTTTTAGCAATGTTGTGACTGAGCTGTCTTAGTTATAATGTCTTAAATTTCAGATGATAGCTTATGGAACTCGTGTATTTGTTAGACTTGAGTTCACAGAATTTGGAAATGAAAATCATGAAGAAAGGTGGAATTCTGGCTGTAGAGAAAAGTTATGGGGAGGTAAACACTCAAAGGCATGCATGTGTTGTGTTTTTCTTGAATTGTATGTCTTGGAGATTCCCATTAGAAAAAAGTAAGGATCACTACTTGTTGTAGACAAACATTTGTATGTTACCCATATACATATATTAAACAAGTTTGGAATTCCAGCCTACTGTGTGATAACTCCGTTAGTAGTTAGTACATTCTGTACCTACTATACAGCTTGTTTTTCTAAGGGAAATTGAGCTTTTTTTTTTTTAAGCAGCTTTATAAAATGCAGCAGAGGAAGAAAGGCAGTTTTGTATTCTGAAATGTCTATTTCAGTCTTAGTGATGCAGTGCTCAAATAAATACAGCACATTTAACGAGCGGTTGAGGACAGAGACACATGTACTAAGCACACCAGGGAAAGGGATTGTGTGCAAAGAGTAATTAGCATGAAATATGAATACATTCATGAGGTAGTCTTGATCTATAATGCTCTTACAGGGAGTATTTTTTCTATGAATTCAATGAAAACAAAACTCAGAAGTTGAACTGAAAAAAAGGATTTGTGAACTGAAAAAAACAAGTGGGTTTTGTTTGTTTTTAAACTAATAAAAATCTGTGTTCCTGGAATCAAACACATTCTATCTGAATAGGTAAAAGATGAGACTGAAAAGAGTACCTTCTCTAATGTCAAAACAGAAAAAAACCTCCAAAACCTCAAGAGATGCTCCAAGTATTTTTTTTGCAACTTTGTTTTCTTAGGGGAATTTAAGTTAGATACTAGGAAAATCTGTTTAATTTGAAGTTTGTTACTTAGAACATGACTAAATAGCCCATTCATGGATCTTACAGATTTTTTTAAGATTATCTGTTGTGGAAATTTTCCTGAAATGTGACTTAGGTTTCTTGTGTAAGAATTAACGAGTTGGAGGTCAATCACTTATCATTTCTAGCTCTGTGTTCTGTAATTCTATGCAGGGTGGTTTTAAAATAATATCTTTTGCTTTGTAATGTGTTATTTATGGCTCTAGCCAAGTTTTCTGGATAACCTGTCAGTATTGGTAAAGGAAGCTCCAGATCTTGTTACTGCAGTGAAGTTGAGCATTGTAATGCAGGTTCTTCAGTTGAAGTAAAGCCAAGAGTGTGGCTGTGAATTTATGACTCAAGTGAAAGTGGGAGGAAGAAGAGTCTGGAGGCAAGGATCGGCTACTTACTAGGAAAGTCTGTGCTGCTATTAAACAGACTATACACCTATATTTTAATATCCTGAACGCATCCAGCAGAGTTCCAGGAATAACTATGTATTTGTTTAAATAAATAAAAGCCCAGTGTAAACAAAGATGTAGTTCTAAGCAAAATTTATGTCCTTACTTGTAAAATAATTCTTTTTAAGTCTGTATTAAAGAGATATTCCCTACATCTTTCAGCAGAACCATAGCTTGTACATGCTGAAGTACTTGCTAAATGTGCTTTCTCTCAAAATTATCTTTTCTGAAATACAGCATAGGGTTTTTTTCTGTGGAAGTGTAAACTGACCAAATTTGTCTGATCCATTGGCTGCTTCCAGGTGCATAGTGTACTGACCTGTAATGGTGTGTCATATTTACAAGAAATGCTTCCCTTCCCATGCCTGTTTGGTTTATGTGCAAAACTGCTTTTTCCTTCCTTTTTTTTCTGATGAGAAAAAAATCTTCATCTTCTTTTGAGATTTTTATCTGACTGATAGTTATTTTAACTGTAACACTCTTAGGAGATAGTTTAAACAGAATATCTGCCGTTGCAGGAATTTCTATATTATAAACATATAACGAGGATATCTCTGTTATCTAAATGAATACAAGTTCTTTGCAGAAGATATATTAAAAAGCTATCTGAAGGATTAGAAGCTAACAATCATGCTATTAAGTTTCTGAATTCATTGAGAAATAGAAAATGCTAGGTACGTAGACATTAAGAGATAAAAAGCTCATAATTTTGTTGAGTGATTCAATTAGTTCTTAATGATTTCTAAAGGATATGAAGTTGAAATTACCATTTTGTATATTCTTTGTGTGTCTTGTGCAGTTGTGTGAAACTGAAACTTCTCTGGAACTTTATTATTTCAGATACCTTTTGTGTTGTGTAAGGTGGGACTATGCCCGTTTTAGTATAATATTATGGAATAATTTCTCCATGAGGCGACAGATGAATAAAAAATTGTGGCCCAAAGGCTATTTAAAAGTAAGAACTCCCCATGATAAACTAGGTCCACATGATTCTAAGTCAATGTGGAACTATCTGTAAGTTGCCTATTTCTCTCATACTAACATTCAGAATAATTTCCAAGGTTTTCCTTTAGGACATTTTTTGATCTTGCATAAAAGATCTTTCAGTCATTATTGCTGAGATGCTTCCTTTTAATGAGGAAATTTGAGCCAAATTTTGCTTCTGTTGGTAAAATAGTTAAGCAGAGCATAGATTACATCTGCTAAATGTGGAATATAGTGTTGATTCTGTATACGTATGTGCTTAAAATGTGTTGAGGTGAACAGTGAGACTTGACTATTTTGGTAAAGGTGAGACACTGGTAGCCGTGTTTCAGGACTATTTTCAGGCTGCTACAGTGCAAGTGGCTTAATTTAGTACCCTGTTGGGTCCCTTAAGACTAATCCTGTAATGTGGAAGTAATTTATCTTTTAGCTCTTGAAGGCAGACAATCTTTGCACCTGTATTCAGTGAGCACCTCTGTGTTTCCACCAAACCTCAAGATACTTGGACCCAGAGAATGCTGTTACCAGGTAGATTTGTTATAAGTCAGTAATAAACGTTTCTCATACAGGGTCATCTTCAAGCTACTTGAGGCTGGTGTTTTGTTTTCATGAGGTGACTGAGAGTACATGCTAAGCAAAAGAGTAAACATATATTAATGAATATATATTAAATGTCTGGCTTTTTGTGTACACAGGGACAGGATAAACTGAATAGTGACACTTCCCAGCTTCCAACAGTTGAAAGTTGTTTCTTAGGTTACATCTTTATATGTAGTAAAATCTTCAGTGTGTTTTTTCTTCAATGAACTCATGATCTTTTAGCATTTATGACCGGTGGCATTGGTCTTTCTCTGTATTTTGAACAGACGTGTAGTTTTCTAGCATTTCAATCCCGCTGCTTGCTAGTCTTCCTGGTTTGTTACCTCCCTTTTTTGTCACTGCAAGTTTCATTAGTAGCTAATTCATATTTACTCTCTCAGTGCTTTCAGAGACAGCTGTCCTATCAGAGGGGAGACCAAAGTCATACATAATACATGAGAGACAGTTATACATCAGTGATGACCATTGCCTAATAGGTATTAGTTGATTCTCTTAATTGCTAAGGTGAAACCTTGCAGCTTTGGTTGTCTTGATATGGAATTATGAAATATCTCAGTTAGTGGTTGTTTTTCAGAGTTATATTAACATGCCAGAAATATTTTGTGGTCACAGTGTATCGAATCTCTACTGGGATGATGCTAGTTAGAATGATCATTGGTCAGAATGACTGTGATGTGGAAAGGTGTGATGCGTCTTCCCTCTGTGGTGTGGTAGCTCTTGTTCCAAACAAGTCACTATCCTGTAACATGCCTGGTTAAACCTGTTGGTAATTCTAGTCTGAAGCTTGCAACAGCCAGTGTTCTTGTCACTAATGGGCTGCAAAACTACTTGTGCCCACATATGAGGATGAAAGATGTGCTTTTTGTAGATTAAATGCAGCTAATTGGATTTATTTGATACTGTCCACCTCAAGGCTGCAATTTCTAACATTTGTTTATGGAAAACTAATTTCCTGACATTTTATAAATAAGGATAAAAGTTGCTATTAGTATTTATCAGCTATAAAAGCTGTGATTACCAGTCGGCTTCACAGGGCACTGCTTACTAGTTATAAAAACTAATGGAATCTATTAAGACAGATAATTTACCAATTATTTTCCCCTGTGAAGTTATGCTTTGGAATTAATGCCTATGTAAGCATCCCTTTGAGTTATACTGGCTTAACAAAACAATAAATACCAGGTAATTACCAATATTTTTTTTTAAACTCTAAATTAGTATGACAATGGAATTCTTTTTACTAAACATTAAATCAAATTTCTTAAGTACTAAGTCAATGGAAATGTAACATTACATATTTCACTGTGTGGGCCTGAGTGTGTAACCAGCATGGGATGCACCATGTTACACTTGAAAAACTACAATAGATCTTGAGGATGGTAAACAGAGTTTGGGGGATAATGTATAAAAGTCAAAATTTTTCATGCGTGCTTGTCCAAAACTTTGAAGGTAGAAAAATACTTTAAAAAGAGAGGATACTGGAACGTGCATTTGGAAATGTGTATTTTACTTAGTGTATATTTAGTCAGGAGCTTTATATGTCAAAGACAACAGTGAAAAAGGAAAAGAAATCTATTTAGCACTTATATTTTTACTACAGCTGGAGTTGGTTCTGTGGAACAGCAGAATCTATTTAACTTGGCTGTGTAAAATGATCTTTTTGATCTTCGGATCTTTTTTTAGCTTCATTATTTCTAAAATTCCTTTGGAGAAAGGGATTCCTGTAGGTGTCTTTTTTTGGGGAAGATGTGGCTTTCACAAGACTAATCAAGAGGAAAAACAGCTGAACTATTTATATAAAAGATTTTTTTGTTTACTAGGTTTGTCATAGCAATAACAGAAAAAGGAGTTAATTAAAACCTTCATAAAATAAGATTGTAGTTTTTTGACATTTAGTTGTAATTTGAATTTTTTTTTTGTCTGAGTCTTGATACTTTTAGTTTTGAAAGTTGTATGGATAACAGATGTACGAGATAGGATATAATCTGGAAAATAATTATAGCTATCTCTCAGTTCTGAGGTGGCGATGACCTGAAATCAGAGGGAAGAATATAACTGGGACATGCAACTGTCTAAATTGGAAATACTATTACAGGCAGCATTTTATTTTTATAGGCAAATACCTTCTCTGACCCACTTAAACTTACTATATTACTTCTGAAATGCATTGACTGATCTTTTTAGTCATTAGACAAGCACTAATATATAGGCAGTCAAGACATGTAATGCCTCAGTGCCCAGCAAAAGCTCACCACAGATAAGGGGCTCTAGAGCAAAAACCAGCATGTTCACAGTAAGTATCACAGATGTGGAAGCAGTGGCAGCGCTGAAGGGAGAAATGGGGTCGACAGTCTTGAGGCTTTCTTGCATAAAAGTATTCATGGAGGCAATGTGAGAGAAGAGTTTATGGAAAAGGCTACTGGCTTTTATTCCAGCTTCTTACAGCACATCATACCAATGCAGTTAAGTAGGCCCATTGAGGCTATTTTCAGTTTAATCATAGTTTGCCTGCTATTGTTTGATTTCAGCTGTACAGGAGGGGAGCTTGCAGGTATTTCTGTTACTGTTTGTATGTGATGAATATTTGCTTACTGTCTATCAGTGAATGCAACAGGTTGTACATCAGGCTTAAGCAGGATAAAGAGAAGGGGGCAAAATCAGTTGTGTGTGGTTTTTGTTCTTGTTGCTGTTCTGGTTTTTTTTTCAAATAAAATTTTTGTGGCCCAGTCATGAACTTGATTTCAAGTTATTGAAGTTATTACTAGAAAGTTAAAAGCAACTGCAGTATGGAGTAGTTGCTTTACTACACTTCAGCCATAGAACTTTACTGCAGAAATTCTTGATGCAGTTTTACAAATTGCACTTGCAAATTTAGACTAGTTAGAACCACTGGGGGGCAATTTTAATAGAACAAGAAATATTTTTATCCAGACACTAAATGTGATGGCCAAATATAGTAACAATCAATTGTTTTATAAGAGCAAATACTATGAATAGAGATTCCCTACTATTTTTTGACAAAATTAATCTGTGAAACTAACTAATGATTTTTTTTTTTTCTTCCACTGAGCATAATCTGTTGGGTTGATGTCACTTCCTTCAGCTTGATTACATTAATTAGGCAAAAAACATATGAGAGTGCAAGAGGCTCCATGTGTTTTTCCCATCAGTCTTTTTTTTTTTTTTTTTTTTGGTAATCTTGAGAGCTCAAACTAAGATTCACTTTCAGATCAATTCCTTCTTTTCTTTGTAATGTAGTTGTTGTAAGTTTTGGTTGTTGTTTTGTTTGTTTAAAATGCTGTACCAGATATTTAGCTCTTTTGATTGCAGAAGGGACAGAGTGACAGCAGGAGTGCTTAATTAATGTTACTTCAGGAATTGTTAGCTGAGTGATTTTATGTGAACTGTGAAATGCCAGGTGGCATTGGAAGCAGTCATGAGGTGGCAGAGCTGCTGTCTTAATTGACCAGAGGGCATGGCTGGCATCTGTGGATGCTCTTGCATTTATCTCTGGATATTTGGGGAAATGGTTTGCTGTTTGTCGAAGTTGGAGACCAGTGACAGTGTGGAGACTCTAAGTGAACTTGGATACCAAATTACTTTAATCTCAGTTCATGCAGTTCACGAATTTCAGGACATCCGTGTTCTGCTGGAGAGAAGTGTTGGCTCTTGCTGCATCAACTGTGGCATCTCCCACTGTTTCTCCTCTGGGATCCGCTGAATGTAGTTTCATTTGCTGTAGGATTGATTAGAGGATACCTCCTTGGTCACTGGTCCATTTAGCTTGTGCTGTTGTTCTCTGACTTGCTGTTGTCAGGGCTCTGCTCATTTGGGATGCCTCTGGACACATTTGCACTTTTTGGTGATCAACAGGTTGTTTGCATAGTTTGTCCTTGGGCAGGTGAAACTTGCCAGAGTTCATTTGGCTGTCTGGAACAAGTGGTTGGTCATGTTTCATGCTTTATGGAAACAAGTGATTGGGATGGTAATTCTGATGATGCTGACAACTTTACTAACCAGGCCTTGTGTGAACTGCTGCAGTGTTTCATTTGAGCATGGAACTTCTGCAGTTAGACAAATGGAAAGGCTCGGCGTTGGTGTATTGGTGAGGGAAGAGAACAAGTGCAAGTTTGAGACTACTTGGATTGATATCCTTCCTTTCCCCCTTTTTTTGACTTTCATTTTCATTCTTGGGTGCCTCTGGAAGTAAAACAAGTAGCTTCCCAATATTGTCAAATTGGCCAGGCTTAAAGACATTTTATTATGTTGCAGTAGAGTTTATTGAATTTTTGTGCTACAAAATATCTTCTAATCTTTTCGTGGTGTTCCTATCATCTTATTTCATTTTTCTACCAAGTTGTATCTCATGGGGTTTTTTTTAGTGAACTTCTCAGTCTAATTAATAGTTTCAGCTGTTCAAGCATACTCCTGTATGTATAGTTTACATCCCTTGATACTCTATACTTGATACTTTTTCTTCTGTTCTCCTGTATTAGCCATAGATTTTCTGCTGGCTAAAAAGCATAATAAAGCAATTAATTTATTTTGTATATTTACTTCTGCTGCCAAATGGTAGTAAATGCAATCAGTAGTCCACTTGCCAGATGGAAATAAGATGAAATTACACATTCATGTCCTGTCACAGTATAAGGGCATTTTTTCACAGTGGCTGCAGACTTGATAGAAATTGGAGATTAAGGCTCAGGTTCACATAGGCTAAAGTTCACATAATCTCTTTCTTCACACTGTAATTCAATGTACTCCATTTTTCTCCCTTTAATTTTCATGTGCATGACTGACAGTTTTCACCATTAATTCTTTATTAAACTTATTCACTATTTGTTTTAAAAAAAAGAAAGGGAGAAGTTAATACGAACTGGACCTTTCTCCTCAGAGTAAAATGCTTTAATAGCTCCAGTAGCAGTAAGTGAAATTGTATAAGTTTTAAAAAAATTGTCATGATGGCTTCTAATGCCATTCAGTAGTTGAATTAATGAACAGGTGTAGAATGGTAATTTTAAAGAGCTGTGTCTGCTTGTTTTGCTACAGAAGTACAAACGTACTGGTCGTAGAATTTTTTTTTACCCTTGATTACTTCTCTGAAGTATTTCAGCAGCTTTGTGCATGTTCTTTGCCATGATTGTCGTTAGTCTTGTTTAACGTATTTTCATCTTAAATAACGTTTAGTGTTGCTGTTTTTTCTTGAAACCCTGCATAGGTTTCAAACAGTGTCCTTTCTGTGGGATTAAATTAGTTCCCAGCTGAAGGTACTGCTAAAGGTATACACTGGAGCCACACATGCATTGCATAATATAAGGTGAACTGAAAACAATCCCTTGCAGCATGTTGCATCAGCTTTTTTCCTCCAATACTGGTAAACAAATATGTTGTTACTGACAAAATAGAATTCTAATGGGAATTAAAAAAAAAAAAGAAAAAGTAGGCAAAATGGTTTGGTGTTTGAAGACCAGAAAATACAGATCTAAAGAGACATTTAACTAGGCAAGAACATGTTTTTCCTTTTTGCTATATCATATTCTCTCTCTTTCCCTTTCCTCCTTTTGTCTGCTTGAGGTAGATGATCAAGAAAAGTAAACTCAATGAAAATATTTGATGTGAGATAATTATAATAATAAGCTTCAGATGTGGAGAGTTGATGTCTTTCTTTCAGTGTCCTATTGCTTAACAAGTTGTTGTGGTCAGAAAGGAAGGAAATAGGTCCCCCGCTACACTTCTTTTTTTTTCTGAAATGTCCCCATCTTTATTGTGTCTGTATGGTGTCTTTACGACTGCCACTAACTTGAGGTACTGTCTGTCAGACAGTTGGTAAACAGGTCAGTTTTGAGAGATGTAAACCAGTGCCATTATCCAAGTACTTCACTCCACTAAACTCCAAGGTCTGTACGAAGTAGTGCAGATACTTCAGCTTCCAGACTGATTTTCCAGCCTGCTTTTTTGAGCTACCCTATGTTGCCTGCTATAAAATACTATTTCCATCTCTCTGTCTGGTTTTCTGGCATCAAATGAAAAAGTGCCTCTCATGTTTAAACAGGCACTTGTGAAGGAAGTACCTGAAAAGGGTTGGGATGCTGGTGGGCAACAATATGTTGTACATCAAGTAGCTTTTTATTTATTTGATTTTTGTTTAAAATTCTGTGTTCTGTGATCCTGTCACAGTTGAGTCAGTGCTGATATGCAGTATGCAGTCAGACGGAGAGAGCACCACTGACAGAAGAGGGAAGAGCGTAGCTTTTGGTAGCTCTCTGGTGCTTAATGTACTCTTCATGCATGGGTCCAACTGTGTTGGAGGAATTCTAGTAATTTAATATCTGTTGCTGCCTATCAGTCTTACATTGATAAGATTGGTGTTGATGCTGGATTGCAGTTTTGGTGCAGTCACATAAGCATCCGATTTGAGAATTTCTCTGTGGTTTTCTGTAAATTGGCATAGAATTAGCTTGATTTTTCTAAGTCTCGTGCTTGAAAAAAGAACCTTTGGAAGGAACATCTCTGGTCTTTTCCAAATGGAAAAGTTTTAATCTAGACATTAAATATCTATAAAATCTGTAATTATTGCAGACCTCCAGGCTTAAGTGGGTAATAGTAGCCATGGCTTCCTGTAAAACTTTGCAACTTTTAGTCTTTGTGTCCTAAGTGTGGTTACTAGTTTCACAACTGCTAGAAGAATGCAATCTGGACACAAACTAGGAAGGATAATAATCCTCTCTGTGTCTCTTTCTGTCAAGTATTGTGTGCTTGAAAATGGGACCCCAAAACCATTTTACCTTTTTGATACTGTGGTAGCTGAGTAATTTAGTGTGTGTTTTTTCCAGCTGGTCTAACCTAACACCTTTACCTTTGAACTCTTGCTCACAAAGGTGTTCCTCTTGCAGTGTCTGATCAGGTGTTTGTGAATCACCACTACAGGGGGGAGAAAAAGCTTCTTTGTGTGGGGTAACATTTGGTAACAAAAACATCTGTGCTGCTTCCATTTTCTTTTGCAGCTTCATCTTTTTGTTAGCTCTGCAATTTTGCAAGCCACAAGACTGAAGTGATAAACACTGGCTTTGCCTGTGTGTTTTCTTAGCTGGTTACAATATAGGTTTGTGTTTAGTGGTTGCAACTAATGTGACAAGCGTCTGAGCTGATTATGAGGGCGTGTTGTTCAAAGACTTCATCTTCTTGAATCGTTTCTCCCACTCGTCTTAACCACACACAAATCTGAGCTCTTCAGAGGCTCCTGTTCATGTAATGGAACTCATAATGTTGATTACCTTCTCATGGGACAGCTACTTGTTAACTTGCAAGTGTGTGTTTGTTTTGTTGAGCACCTGGTTTTATTTCCTTGTTTAATTGTGAACAACTAGTGATGAGGGTGTGATTGTTTCATGGAGTGTCTCTGCAGGATTTTAAAGGGTAGTTCCTTATAGTGGAAGGGTCCTTGCTGGTGGGATTTTTGAGTATTGTCTGTATAGTATTAAGGTCATGTGTAGCTCTGTCCTTTTACAAATATGAAGCAAATCTGGTCATATTATGTAGTTAAGGTTGCAGAGTAATGATGAGGCAGGAGGAGAGGCAGTACAGCGTTGTTGAATAGTGTTTATGTTCAGTTTTTTCTGCTTTAAGCATTTTGGAGGTAGCTGGAGAGGAGATACCTATCTTGTACTAGCTTAGTTTATTCTGGTATGAAAGTGCTCAAGGTAAACTAATTATTCAAGCACTATAAAGCCAGTAGAATTATTTCATGCCAGATGTTTTCCTAATGGTATTGTGTATAAGAAGAAAAATAACTTTTTTGTTGTTTTTATTTTTTATCTTTTTTAAAGCTTTTAAAACTGAGGCTTTGGTGTTATTCTTCAAATAAAAATGAACATCTTTTCTTAGGAGATATTTTACCTGTTGTGAAACCCATGCTGGTGAAAATAGTACAGCGAAAAGCAATGCTCAGAGAAGACAGACATATTTAGTTTGCTTAAAACTTCCTTTTAATGTGACTTTCAAGTTTTTCATTTACTTTTGAATGTCCTAAGATGTTCATTAGGTTAATTAATGTTAAGCACGTTTTTGTTCCTTCATTGCCAAATATGTTATGTGATATTTAAAAGGAAATAACTACTTCTTAATTGGTTTATTTAATTAATACTTAAAATTAATTATGTTAAATTATGCAAAATCAGTGTAGAATTTAAATATTTCATTAGCACATTACTAGTGATGTGATCCTTGCTAAACAAAAATAAGTCAGATGAAAATATATGGTATCTTCTTACTTGACTTAGTTCTTTACCATTGACAGCATAAAAAATGAGCAAAACCCAGCCTTTCTGTTGTATAATAAATCTCAGAAGATTTATCTTACTGGTTTTGGCTGAAGAAGTTCAAATAGTATTCAAGTTATTAATTTTTCAACAGAGGGCACTCACGCACTTAGAGGTAATGACAAATCACTGTGTTTATAGAAGTGTGAGGAGTAAACTGGAGCTGAAGATAACAAGTGTGTGTTAAGATGTATAGATATAATTTGATAATGCTTTGGAAATTTGGTCATTTTCATATTAATATTTTCATTTCATATTCGTCCAAATTTTAAACATTTGCTTGGTTTCGTTAGATGCTTTACTGTACTTTGAGGCAGTGCCTCAAATAGCTGCCTCTAATAGATGCATTACTGTGGCTTTCTAGCTGATTTGCTGTTAGTCTGTTAAGTTTGAACAGTTCTAATAATGGATTGTAATTTAATAAACACATTCTTTCCAGCTAAAAAGACAGTAGAAGAATCAGAAGAAAAGAAAACAGTTCAGTCAAAGAAAAGGGTTAAAGAATTAAGAGTTTTGGATGGAAAAACAGCACAAAATTTATGTAAGTGATGTCAAATGCAGTAGGTGAATAAATAGTGTGTGCATGCACAACTGTTTTTTTGTTTGTTTACATATGCAACATTCTTTTTCTGAAAACTAGGTGAATATGAGCTTTAAGTTGAGAAGTGATTCTATATATAGTTTGAATTCACTATGCAGCTTGGGAAGACAGTGTTTGTCGGTTTTGTGGATTGGGGTTGAGAGGCCGTTTCAAAGGATTCCTTCTGGTTAAAGTAATAGAGAAATAGAGCTTGGTTGGGGTTAGACTTTTAAAGAGAAAAATATGGTGAGAAAGGATAACTTAGGTGCAAAACTACTGCTATAAATTCTGAGGAAAAGAGCCCACCTTTGTTTTTTTAACTCATTTCCTTTCTGTTTAATTATGGAGGAAAATTAATCACTAAGAGCAGTAGATGCTTTTATTTTAATTAGAAATACCATAGAACATAGCTAGTCCAGCTCTGCCTGTGGCAAATGAAGTGTGTAAAACCAAATCTGTGCATTGTTTATTACCACATCCATGAGCACGTTTTCTTAAGCAGAAAACAAACTCTGACAGAAGCGATAGATGACTTCAAGTTTTGAAAACATGGACGCAAGAAAATCAGCCATACTAGTAGTGGGGAATGCATAACACTTTATTACCAAGGTTTACTGATTTGTCTGTATTAGGAATACATTGTAGTTTATTGAATGGGGCTCTGTTGAGAAGTTACAAAATCCTGAGATCAGATAGCTTTCAGAACTCTGTCCTTGAGAGGTGTGCAATAGGCGTTATCTCTCATAAAAGTTTAGTTACTCAGAAATGTGGTGGATTTAGGGTATTTTTTGTCTTTGCTCAGCTCTTCGTTACCCTTTTGACATGCAATTTTTTCTAGCATGTCATGTGAATATCATCTGGCTAATGGTAAATGCCGTACAGCTATTCATACGTGGCTCTGAAAGCACCAAGTAATAGTCTTCTAGTGGCTGAGTAAGGATGAGTAGTAATGCAGATGGTGCTATTCAGAAGAAGAGGACTTTATTGCTAGAGATAAGTAACACTGTTAGGGAGCAAGTGAGGCTGATTAAACAGTTAAGTGCTGTCAGTTTCATTTCCTAGGAATGAAATCCATTGTGTCGAACTGCAGTAGTGTGCCTCACGTAGCATTTGTTCTGTATAGATGCTTTAATTGTGAGTCGTTTTAATTTGGATCAAGATGATTTTTCAGTTAGTTGCTAGAAATGAAGTTTGCCTTCTTATGTCAATCTTCTTGAACTTTTTGATTCTAATTATTTATTACTCTATTTCAGCAATATTTTTGGGTTCTTTCCGTTTGCCTTATGAAGGAATAAAAAATATAATATTAGAGGTTGATGAAAAGAAGCTGAGTGAATCCTTGATTCAGGTATGTGAAAGTATCTGATTTTGTTCATAGCTTATTTCCATGTAAAAATGCTGTAAAGGTATAAAAATTGAAGATTAAGAATATTGTAGATTTTCCTGGATAACAGCTACAAGTTTACCAGCTGTGTTTACTGTTTTGTTTATTTCGCTTGTGATTTTGCATATGGTCACATATAGCACTAAAACTGTCTTTAAAAGACACTGTTAACAAAAGTACTTTTAAATCTCTCACTTTGTGAAGTTTTCCCTTCAAAAGGAAATACCTGACAATTCCTTTTTTTTCACTTTCAAAGACAAACATTTACGAGATTTAGACTGGTGAGTAATGCATAGGACATAATATGTTAGGCATAGCTATAAGGGCATTATCTTACGTGTTAATTCCAAAATGCTGTAAGCCACTGTTGTAATGGTTTTTTATCGGTTTGAAGAAGTTTATTCTTGACAAGAAGTGTGTGCTCAACAGGTTGAATATGGCTACCACAGTGGTGGAGCAGTTAAGCCCTCACCCAGTCCCAGCACCTTGCTCTGGTGCCCTTGACAAGTCAGGGGGGTACAAATTGCCCACCCTTGGTCTGCAGGCACAATGAAAAATAGGGAAGGCCTTACAGCTGCACAAGAACTGTTCAACGGGAGCTAAAACGTTGGTGTGTTATCAACACCGTTTTTGTCACAAGTCAAAACAGCACCTATGGGCTGCTGTGAAGAAAATGAACTTAATCCCAGTGAGATCCAGTGCATCATAACAAAGGCAAATGTGATTGCAGGGTATATCAGGTGAATATTTCCAGTAGAGAGGAGAATTATTATGCTTTCAAATAATGGAATTCTAAGAACTCGGCTAAAATACTCAGTATATTTAACAAAAATGAATATGAGATGGAGAAGCTGAACTTAAAAACTACTTAAGATGATTGAAGGATGGAGAAGTTGTCTATAGAAGGAAGCTAGAAAAGATTGGCTTGATTAGATTAGCAATATAAATAGCTGAGAGGGGTTACGACTACATTATAACTGTGTATAGAGAAGTGATGTGCATGAGCACTGTGGAGGAAAAGATGAATAACTGCAAGGCAGTGTTAACAGCAGAATAAATGTGTATGAATTCATCATGAATGCAACTACCTACAATCTCAACTGCCTGTAATCTTCAAAAAATGAGGTTTTGGAGATTGGCTCATTTCTGAAGGGGATAGAGTGACAGAGCGGCTTCTAATAGCAGGGGGATTGAGCTGATAACCCGGAAGAGATTCCTTCTCTGTTTGTAAAGACGGTCTTAGAAATGTGTTTGGGTAAGTGGGTTGTATAATCTATTTCATGTTCAGTCTACTCTGGCTTATTTTTATTCTAATCTTCTGAGTTATTAACTAATTTACCAGTTTAACAGTTTTTATTACTACTGATCGGAAGCTAAATGGGTGTAATGTAACTGAGCAGGTAGAAAACTGCTTTTACAGTTAGGCTTCTCAAGTCCTCATTTCTTGTTGCATTTCAAACTTATGTTGGAATATTTAATGAAATTAATTGGATTAATAAGTTTGAGTACGTGATAGTCTATATCAAGTTTTAACTCTTCCTTGAGGAAAACACTGTAGGAAAAAATATTCTCAGTTCCCAGTGCGTCTTTGAGAGGGTGAGTTCTTGTAAACATAACAGTTGTCTAATGCCATGTTTAGCAGAATTAGGGCACTGTGACAGAGACTAGTCATTGATAGTTTCAGTGTCTTAAGAAGAAACTTAGATTTGTACTTCTTTTTATTTTACCTTATTTTCATTTAAAACCACATCATTATAAATACATTATGGAAGTCTATTTCTTAAAGCACTGACATGAATTTAAGTATGGGCTCAACACTTTAGCTTCTTTTTCAGTTATTCAGTACTATTAATGAAAGTAAACATATCTAATTATTATATATATATGGAGAGCTGTAATGCTAGTAGAGCAAAACTCTCCTAGAAGCCAAGAGTAAATGGCTTGATGTGTTAGCTTTAGACCATAAGTTTATTCATGTGTAATTAAATATACGTTTCTGAGAAATACAGTGAAATTTTTGACGTTAGCATTTGGTAAATAGTGTACCTGATGAAAATAGGTTAAAACAATTCCATTATTTAATAAGTTGATGTGTTTTATCTTTACCAATATTAAACAGTCAATCAAATGAGCAATAATATTTTGCAGATGCTTTGTTTTTTGAAGTAGGTATCTGTCGGACATAGTTTTGGGTTAATGGGAAAGGAAACACACTTAGGTATAAATAGGAGGCCATGGTTTAACTGTATGGCATCCAGGTGAACCTGATGCTTGTCTCTGTCAAGTATATTGAACTCCTCCTACTGAGGCACTTGGCAAGGGATGCTTTGTATGAGACTGCTTGTCATGTTTATTTCTCCTTATTAATATGGGTGAATGTGTGATTCTTTCAGCCTAAGAGAATTAAGGTAGCTATCACTTGCCAGTTTGACAAATTAGACTGATACGTTTCTGAAAATTGTACCTTGATGCCTACTTCATCAAACTTGGCAGTGATCAGTACTCAAATTCTCCTAATGAATACGAACATTGCAGGAGTGATGTCAAGATTGGTATGTTCCAAAAATAAGACATGTAACTCTAATAGTACAGGTTTCCTCCAGTTAAGATTTTATCTGAAAAAAATAAGCTTCACTCGTTGCTTTCCTAATTTTTAAAGGCATGTAAGTTTGGGGTGTTTTTTGTTGTTTTTTTTTTTTTTTTTCTTCTTTTTCTTTTCGTATCGCAGTCTTTTTGTGACACAGTCCTAAACAGTCATTATCGGTTCTCTGACAGTGTCACTGTGCTTGTCTCTTCTGTTTTATTCATATCTTATGGGAAGACATGACAAGACACTTTTCTGGTGGGAGGGGAGGAAAACTGATGTGCTAATCACCTAACCACAAGAACTTCAAGGATCGTGTTCTACAATATTCTACCTCTGTAACTAGCGCAGCAGAAAGCATTAAAAGATCTCATTTTTTACGTGTAGCACAATTATCTTATATCTAATATCTGTCTTATAATTAAAGTTCTATAAAATTGCTTATTCCAGGGATACTTTATTGGAAGTGAACCTCTAAACCCGAGAGGTTCTTGTTGAAGAACGTGGACTTACCCCTTTTCTCTGTAATACCTCAGTACCCAGTATGTTTGTGTAGATGAAAAAATGATTAGTGTGTGAAGACATTTTTTTACCTTGGTTGTTTGGGACAGGAGTCATTGCACTGTGGAGCTGGGCAAATGTCATGTTGATTTTTCGTAAGCTATTGATGACAAAAATGCGCTACCTCTTTGGCCCCTGTATGTGTATTAAATATCTATAAATGATCCAGCATACAGAAACAGGTTGCCTGCTTTTGCTATGTACTTAGGCAGTTAGACCACCAACTACCCCCTGCCCCCACATCTTCTGAAGGGCCACCCTGGGAAAGCAGGCTGGGCTCTGTGTTTGCCTAGATCTTGAAGGTGTCTCTACCTCTTTTCTGTAGGTAAGTGCCTGCAACTCAGGCAACTCAACACCCTTTGAAATACCACAGAATCACACTTGTCTCTAAGCAACTCCAGAGTTTTGGATCCACATCCAGTATCCAAAATACTACACCATATTTGCTTTTTGAAGTGTTCTTCAGCCTTAATATTTTATATTTTTAGCATAGATTTTTTTTCAGACATGAAGATCATATACTAAACCATACAATTTTCTTAGGGGACATGGATAACATTTCAAGCAAGTTATCCATTTTGCTGAGTTCCATTGTATTTGCTGTTCAGATGATCCGTGCAATTTTATGATGTTGCTCGTTTTTTTCTGTGAAGTATTTTTAAGTGATGTTTGTGCACAGCTGTTTTGAATGTATAAAATTTGTTTTGGTAGTTATGTCTTATTTTACTAAGACCAGTTATTTCTTGATTAATATTTAATGAGCAAGAAGAAAAAAAAAAAAAAAAAAAAGCTTGTAGATAGAGTATAATTCCTCAGGGCCTGACAGCATCAAAGAATTTTGTCTAACTTTAATACTGAGAAGGCATTCTTCAAATTAGAGCCTCTTAACAGAGGACCTGACGTCTGTATTAAATAATTACTGGCTTGTTTTGCTGTTTATATAATGTTAAAGCTGTGTAAATAAAATAAGCTTCCTATAATTTCTTCATGCATTTCCATGTTGTGGTATTTTAAGCGTGTTATTTTCAGATCTCAGCTAGTTTAATATAACAAATTTAACATAATGCCTTGTTTGTTTTAGAATCTAGTGAAGAATCTTCCTGAGCAGAAAGAACTCAATGCCTTAGCCGAATTAAAGGATGAATATAATGATCTTGCTGAGCCAGAACAATTTGGAGTTGTGGTACGTATTAGTGCACTAATTAATTGGAGGGTTCTATTTTATTAAATAGATTAAAAAGAAAAACTTTAGGTTTAAATTATCTTGGTTGGTATTTTTTCAACTCCTGCAGCAGGGAGAATTGCCATCTATTTTTTGGTGAGCAATAATCTAAAAATCTCTGTAAATACATATTAAATGTTTTTCTGGGAGGAGTTATGGTATGGAATTGAGCAACAGGCACTTTGTGCCAGACGAAGTCTTTTGTCTGACTACCTTGCCTTGTATGTTTGTTGAACAGTTATGGAGAACTCGCTAGGTTTGAGTGGTTAAACTTCCAAGAATTCATGAGACACAATGGGTTTGAGTGGTTAAACTTCCAAGAATTCATGAGACACAATGGCATTGACAACTTCTTCGATATGAAAAACTGAATAGCTGAAATAGTTACTATGCCTGTATCATCTCATGTCATGTTTTTAAGTCGTGCACTTACCAGACTTATGGTTGCTCCTGGATTGAAACTAAAAGGTCCTTGATTTTTTCACTTGATTGTATTGAAGAAGTCATTAAAGCGTCCTTATTTTCTGACAGCACTAATATACTAACGATCACTTCTTCGTTGATACACTCTTTTAAAGAGTGACCAACTACAAACAGTTGAGAAGGAATTTAATGGAACGTTAATTAGAAAACATCAAAAAATGGTGTTTTGCCTTATGAAGGGGCTAAGTTTCTGTAATCTTGCTTGCTTATTCGACTATTCTTACTACTAAAATGCTGGAGTTGTGTGCAATTTTGATTTAGATAAGTCCAGTAAAGTGGAAGAAACACACCTGAACTTAAGCTCCCTACATGACTGGAGACCTTTTTTGTTGTGTTGAATTAGTTTCAGAGTTTTGCATTAATAATAATCTTAACCTTGATGTTAAGAAGAAGTTGTTTAGGAACAGAAGACAGAAAGACTGTTATATATATATAAATTTAGGTGCCTTAGTTATCAAGAGATGTTAAATGGTTAATCGCTGTGCCCCTCAAATTTAATACAATTTGGAATAAATTGTTTAACATTTGTGTAGAAAAAACATACATAGTTAATGATGAACTTAGAAGAGAGTAACTTAATATTCAGCTGATATGTAAATGAAAATTAGAATTGCATTTTCATTTAGATGAAATGTTAAAATCAATTATACATCCAAATTAATTAGTGGAACTGTTTTTGAAGTTATATCCTAGGATCAAAAAAGGCAACATGACTTCATATAAAGAAAAGATTGCACTAATGTTGAAGTAGAGCAAGAAGAATAGATGAACTGAATCAGCTGTTTAACATTAAACAAGCTAGGTAGAATGTTCTCTAGTTTTCAAAAGTAAAACTCCTGCTGGAGACTTCATTTTTTTTTTTTTTTTTTTATGACCTGGCAGAGCCGCAGCTTCAGTAAGGACACTGGCTTGCAGTTTTAGTGCTATTAAACATTAAGTTTGATAAAAGCATAAGTCCCTTCGGTGCTGTAAAGTGTGCATCCCAATCATTCTCCATGACCTCAGAGGATGGGCTGGAAAAAAATCCAATCTTTTGTGCTACTAGTGGTGTTCAAACTAAAGTCTAAGTTAACTCACTTCTCTTCACCACCAACTGTGAGTTTTGAACTCCAGTTAAGAACATTAACACTTCAAGAAAGTGATTTAAGTTTCAGTTAGTAACTTTTCAGTGAATCAACAAAATAAATGACTGGCACAGACCGAAGAATTCAGTTTCTGGTGTGCGTACTGGAAAAGCCTAAGAGGGGATGTTGCTGGTTTCTAGTGAATGCAGAACTTCAGCTGTGAAGAACTGGATTGTCAGGATTTCATTGTTAATGGAAGGGAATAACTTTAATTGAGTAGCTGCAGATTCTGTAACCCTTTTAGCTGTAATCCTTGCTGAGGGCAGGTGAACCGGCAAGAATTGTACAAGTGTATTGCAGCTGCATTGGTTTAGAGTCATTCAGTCATTTTAAATGAATTTATTTTCTTCTTCTTTTGCCTCACCCTAATTTCTAGAGCTGCTGAAGAATTAACCTTTCTAGAGCATTGATAGGAAAATAAAAAAAAAAAGGCAACTGTTAAATATTTTATTGGCAAGCGGCTGAGTAAGTAGACAAATTTCTAGTATAGGAATGTCATTTTTTTTTTCCTTAGGAAGTGAGGCAAATTTAATTGTGCTTTTTGCCTCTTTCTCCAATAACCTTTGATCCTAGCTTTAATACAGGACTTGAGAATTGAATGATGATAACAAAGAATCAAGAACTGAATAAAGAACTTGATTAGACAGAGATTTCAGACAAGGACCTTTACGAAAGCCCAGAAGGGGAAATAATGGCATGCAGTCCAGTTATTACAGTTAGCTGGAAAAGTACCACCTATTTTCTTGCTGCTTAATTGTTTATGTGGAAGCCAATGCTTGCTGCTACATGTACCTTTTTGAATTTGTTGTTTTGTTTATGCCTTTGACAGTATGCTTTTGTAGAACTATAAACAATTTGACCTTTTGGTAAGTGACTATGATCTTTGCACCTTATCTATTTGCACAAGATAGCTCTGAGTTCATTATGTTTATCAGCCATTGAACACGTGTACTTGGAAACCTGCATATGAAAGAGAAACCAAGGCAGTGTCAGGAAGGAGGAAATAAACCAGCATTTGTGGTCATCAGCTCATCAAGAGCATAATGTATATAAAAATGTTTTGGATTCTAAGGAAACAACCCACTCAAAGCAGCTGTTATGAAATTGTCAGGATACTTTTTGAATGTTTTGCAGATCAGCAAATTTAATTAAAACATACTGCTGATTTGGTAGTCAAACTGCCTAGCAAAGCAAACAAATTGTCAGTGTTCCATGGCATCTCACAGCATCAAAAAATGAAAGTTCAAACTGACTGAAGTGTGTTGTAAAGGGTTATTCTTCACAAGTGTTTAAATCCCACTGGGTTGTACATGTTTTGTTGAACCTGATTTTCAGGACCTAAAGCTTTTGAAAATTTTCTGTGACATTTTGAGCAAAATCAGTAGTAAGAGGTTGTTCTGCAAAAGTTAGAGCAAATTATGTGATTAATTTTAATTTCCATCTACTGCAGCTAAGTGAAAGTAGAGCCTTTCCAGGCAGATGTTTTCAGTATGATATTTCTGAAATACAGAATGAGTGGAATAATAATATTTCAAGGCTTTACATGATGTTGGCTTGTAGAGGAATGCAGAGAAAGTTATGACAATTGAGAAGTATAAAAAAAGATTGCAAGTTATGCTGAAATGTTTCTTTTTTGATCCCTTCCTCTTTCCTCATTCCAATCTGATTGTATCAATTGTCTGAGACCATCTGCAGTGCTTTCATATTTGTGTTAGTTTTAGCGATTTCTTCATTATTCAGGCCACCCGAGTCTTTCCTGTGGAAGTTGTTGCTGCTGTAGCTGGTAGATAGCACTGGTGGGAAAAATATGATTCCTTCAAGACCCATGGTAAAGCTTTGGGCAACAGAATCATGAGCGCATAAAAATCTTTGTTTCAATATCCAAGATCTGTTATATAACATAGCTTTTTTATATAACAAAGCTTTTCTTTCCAGGGGACAAAGTGCTTCAGGAGCACCACTGATAGGGTGAGAGGTTGGGGGACAGGTGTTCAAGGCCAGGTTGGATGAGGTCTTCAGCAATCTGATCAAGTGGGAGGTGTCCTTGCCTACGGGAGGGCAGTTGGTATTGGATAATCTTTTCAAGTCCTTTCCAATTATTCTTTGAGGTAGTGAAATTGGGGCTTTTTTGGTGGTATAAACTTGAAAAGTCTTAGCATCAAATATATACCATAGTGTATCTTTAAAATAGCTGATGCCATACTGATAGGATTCATGTTATGTATTTCAGAATTTGCTATATATGTAGGTAATAACTGGAAGACTCAGGTTGGGTTTCATTTTAATTAAAAACTGCAGAAATAAACACGCAAGGGTCCGTAGAATTCATTGTGTCTCTACCCTTTTGCTCTCCCAATGACCAAGAGCAAGTTGAGAGCTGTTCATTAACTCCGTAAGGCTGTCTGAAAATGGAAAGTATAGTTCTTTAGCTTAATCAGATGGGAGTGCTTGTGTTTGTGGTGGTATCAGCACACACTTGAGAGGTTGTACTATTTTGAAGGAATGAAAGCTGAGAAGCTTAGTTTTGGTAAATAGGGAAATATCAGAGTTCAAATGTAACTTCACTGGAGATGTGACCAAATATTTGCCGGGTATACCTTCAGGCTCATCTTTGGTTCTTATTAAGTGGTGGAAATGGCATTACTTTTGCTGGGAGGAAGCATTATGGCAGTGTGTTTATTGCCAGAGAGTTTGGAATTCACGTGTTAAGTGGTTAGGGTAACACAAGCACTCTTACTTTAAATACATCATTGCACTAATTTTTTTTCAGACAAAGTGAATAGTTTGGGGAAAAATACCTGTGGGCAGGTACAGTTGCCTGGAAATACAAGACAGGCAATGAAAATACACAGAAAATGTAGTCTTCCTGGCTGCACAGTACTGTTTTTATAATATAAGCTATTTTGTCAAAGTAAGTTTCTGGTTTTTTTATGTTCTGATCTAATATTTCTTATTTCATAGATGAGCTCAGTGAAAATGTTGCGGTCTCGTCTTAATGGAATCCTTTTCAAGCTTATGTTTGAGGAGCATGTAAACAATATCAAACCTGACATTATGGCAGTTACACTGGCTTGTGAAGAGCTGAAGAAGAGTGAAAGCTTCAGTAAGCTATTAGAGTTAGTGCTGTTCCTTGGAAACTACATGAACTCTGGCTCCAGAAACGCGCAGTCTCTTGGTTTTAATATCAGCTTTCTTTGCAAGGTAAGGTAAAACTATAAAACTCCTAAGAGTGGATTCATGAAACTCATAACATAGGAGAAAGTACCCTAAACAGGGAAGAACATTCAGTCAGTGTTGTTTACTGACCGCACCTCCATTTTTATTAGTGGATAGGCAAGTATAGAATAAACATTTCCAGGATGGTCTCCTGCTATTGCTGTCTTTCTTGATGCAATGATGATTTAAGGCAGCTATTTAACTCAAAGTCTGTTCTGAGTCTTTCTGGAGTATATAAGTAGAACAACTTTCTTTGATCTAAATTTGATTGACTGTCATCTTGTCAATAAAATATACATAAAACTCTCAGTATATTAAATGGTTCTAGCTACTTGCCTTTCTTTCCCATCTCTTGAGCAGTGTCATTGAAATAAGTATTTGGGATTAAAAAAGGTGGACATGGGTATCCTCAGTTTGACTTCACTTCTGGTGGCAAAATATGGGATGCAATGAAAACTTCAGAATCTGTAGCAGCCAGATGTGCAGTGCTTGTTTGTTTATATAGTAAAATGTGTAAGTCATTGATCTAAACTTCATCATCTCAGTGAAGTACTTTTGAAAGTATGTTTGAAATAAATGAGTGCAACATTTG